>NC_048595.1:3160874-3395874 GCF_003668045.3 Cricetulus griseus
TACTGTTCACTTCCCTGTAACACTCTGTTATAGGTTGGAGTGGTTTGATGAGAAATGCCACCCACAGGCTCATGTATTTGAACACTTGGTCCACAATTGGTGGTGCTGTTTGGGCATGCACAGCCTTGATGGGGAAATATATTGTTCATTTTCTGTTTCCTGTGTGTGGTTGAGACGTGATCTCTCAGCTTCCTGCTCCTGCTGCTGGTCACACCGCCTTCCCTTGAAGGACTCTCATCCTTGAGGAACCGTAAGCCTAAACCAGCTCTGTAAGTTGCTTTTTGTGCTTGTTAGCGTTCACACCAATTAGGGTCATACAGAAGAAGCAACCTCAAACAAGAAAAAAAAAATGCCTTCATCAGACTTACCTACAGACAAGTCCATGTGGCATGTTCTTAATGGTTGGTTAACGGGCGTGGGAGGTCCCAGCCCACTGTGGGCGGTGCCAACCCTGAGTGGGTGGTCCTGAGAGGCTAAAGAAAGGTGGCTGAATGTCCACCTGTAAGCAGCAGCACTCCTCTGTGGCATCTGCTCCAGTGCCTGCCTCCAGGTTCTTGCCTTGAGTTCCTGCACCGACTTCAGTAATGCAAGCTCCGAGTTGCATTTGGTCATGGTGACTGTCACAGTGATGGAAAGCAAACTAGGAGGGTGTTTTACAGCTAATGCATAAGCTCAGAGTCTCCAGAGGCCGAGAGAGGACATCTGCTTTGCTGTTGTGTGTGAACAGGAAAAGGACAGCAGTGACAGACAAGCCAGGCGTGTGAAGCCCTCAGTCACCCCTAGTGCCCCTTGATGCTTGTCTGTAACTCTGAACCCGCAGGCGGCCAATAGAGGCCCATGGGAGTGAGGACAGCTCATCTCCCTTCTGTGTTGGTGACTGCTCAGCTTCCACTATCTCCTCTGGGATACCATTGGCCTGTGAACCCTTGTCACCCATCACAGATTGCAGGTGTTGGTGTTGGAAACCCAGGACACAGACTTCTTTAGGCAGCAGGGAAGATCCCTACCACATTTCTATGGGGGAGATGGGCGGGGTTAATCAGGCGCTTCTGGGGTATCACAGCCCATCCAAACAGGGTGCTGCTCGCTGCATGGGAAATTTCTGGGAGGAACTCAAACCTGAGTGACAGTCACCTCTGACCTAGGGGTTCCAATTAGAATCAATCAAGGAGCCAGAGAGTCCAAATAGCAGCCTGGGGACAGTTTCTTATGTTTTCCATGTGAAAACAGTTAGGAGCCATCTCCTGCGGCAAGCCAGACCCATGGCACCGTGGGCCAGCTTCTGCTGTCTGGTGGACGGGTCTGCCCTTGCGGACGCTGCCCCCCACTTGTCCTTGACTGGCTTCTTTCTCTCAGAGTCCCCCCACCCCTAGATGTACGTGATGCACAATCACGGCATTGTTGAGTGACCTTAGACAGTGGACTGTGACGCCTCTGTCCTTCTGGCTTCTGCTCGTCTCGTCTCTTCCCAGAGGCCAGGAAACATCCATACAACTGGGACCCCAGGATGGCCCTGTCCCCAGCAGAACCCGGATTGTCTTCTAAGAGCAGCCTGACAGAGCCTGACACTGTGTCCCCAGGGTGTGGGGAGGGTTGAGGGAGACTCACTGACAGGAAGTCAGGAAGGGGGAAAGGGAGATATTAGCCATGGAGGCTCTTTATTCTCAGAATGAAGACGCGGTGGCCAAGGCTGGGGGGCAGATCTGAGCAGGACCCTCCCTCTGTCACCCACCCTCCATCTGGTGGCTGAGACACAGCTGCACATTGTTCATTGGCCTCTTTTTAAGACTCCACAGGAACCAAGGGTTACTTAGCTACAACTTGCCTTTAAACTTTGGCCCAAGCACAAGGGGAAATGAATACAGGCCCTCCTCCCAGCTGTGGTCACTACTGGTTGCCTCCGGCCCCACCCTCCCTACTGCCCTGACTTCCTATATCCCCCCCCCAAAGAACTCAAGCCCTGGAGCTTGCCCAGGCTGTGCCAGTTTTACACACCACAATCTAATCCAGTCCCCAACCCTCTGGTCGTCCAGGTGTCTGTATTTGACTAGATCCTGGTCCCAGCTAAGACCTGTCCAGCAACTTCATTCTGTCTTGTGTCTCCAGGCTCTGCACTGCTGTCATCCAGAGTCCTCTAATTCTCCCAGCCCTAAGTTACCCTTGGCCATGTCCTTTGCTCATCTGTCTGCTGAGTCACCATCATCATGATTCCCTCCATTCCACCATGACTACCGAACACCTAAGAGTCACTTAAACTCATGTGGTGGGGCCTAGGGAGATGGATCAGCAGTTAAAAGCACTTGCTGCCCTTGCATAAGACCCAGGCTTTGGTCCCAGATGATGGGTCACAGCCACCTGCAACTCCATTTCCAAGTTGTCTGATCTCCAAGTACACCAGGCATGCCCACGGTGACTATACATTCATGCAGGCAAAACACTCATACACATAAAATTAAATAGATAAGCCACAAATTAACAGACTCACTTGGCCTACGTCTCACACTCCACAGAACATATAACCCCTAGGCTCCAGCAATCCCCCTGAGGTCTGGATGCTTACTGAGATTCTATATTAGAACAAAGGATGAACCCTATTTAATGCAGCCATTACAGGACAGGAAACCCAATAGACTTGGCCCCAGACCTGGGGTTTCTGGGGAGATGATTCACCAGCAAGGCTGCCTGGGTTCCACCCCAAACATCCAGCAGCTAGAGAGTTGGAAACACTGAGGGATGCTAGTTGCAAGAAGTTACAGATTCCACCATGCAGTGAGATATCCACCTCACCCATACCTGTTGCACTGACCACGCCTAAATAGGTGCAGATGTGACAGGGGAAGGCTTGGTCTGCCCCCCCCAAACTTGCTCTCTCTTGGTTCTGCTCGGAAAGCAGCCTAGGTTTAGATCCTTGGAGCTGGAACTTAAGGGTCATTCGTTTCTTCTCTCTGAATAAAATTAACCTATATTTAACCTAGTTCTGTGCATCTTAATCTGTGCTGGTCCATTCTGGTACCAGAAGATTAAGATTCACCACCAAGATAAAACCAGCGCACCCATCTTCCCACTCACACAGCATCCCAGACTCCCCTGCCCTGCCCCACTATCTCCGCTGGATGTCATCTTTCACCATCCTAGAGATCTTAATTACAAGACAAGCCTGCAGAGATCACCCTTCAACCTTCGGTCCCCGGACAAGTGGAATTAAATGTACCCTCAACCCCTAAGGGTTAGGTCAGGCCTTTGCTGCTTTGGTCTAACTTTTCCTACCACCCAGTCATGCTGTGAGTCCCTAAACAGAAGTCTGGGACCACTGACCAAAGGTCTTCATTTCAAAACTCTAGCCACATGGCAGTTCTTCAAAGAATGTGGTTTTCCTCCCAGGACCCACAAGAAGAAAATAAATTGTTAGTGGTGGTCCAGGTAGGTTGGCTGTCTGACCCAGGAGACGCCTGCAGTGGAGGACCACGGATTTCATTCTGAGAGCCAGGGTGGCTTCCCCAAGCGGAATCAATTGCCTCTACTCCCACACTGTCGGTGCTTTTCTTCCCTCCTTCATTTTTGGGACCTCCGGCTGTAATTAATTCCTGAATCTAGCAATAAATCAAACCTCTGAACATTACAGGCCGTTTCCTTCCTCTTCCACATGGCTCTGCTGCTTCCAGTTAGGTTCTATCCATCCTCTGTGTGGGCGTGACTACCTGAAACCTGCATAGACCTTCTGGGCTCGGATTCTGGGTTTAATCTGCGTTCTACTCTACAGACATTAGAGTTATAAGCATACAAACAGAACCAGCTGTAGCCTCTGCTGCTCAGTCTGTGTCATCCCATTTATTTTCCTGGTCTAGACACCGTGCTCAAGAACAACTGTTCCCTGTGGGATTCCGGCAAGGCACTCACTCCAAGGGATAGCTGCCACTTCAGCTCCTAAGCTTCACGCTTGGTCTGTGAAAGCATTCCCTCTCCTCTCTGGTGTACCCTGCAGACAGGCCGAAGCAACTGATGACAAATGGATAGAATATATAAAAAAAAAAAAGAGGCAGGGACAGCAACATACAAACCTCTCTGTGTGAGCCTCGGATGAGAAACTGGAACAGCCTGCAGGCTAATCTGTGCCCATCCCAAATTGCTACTGTGTTTGATTCCATGCCTGTGCACCCCCACCACCCAAGTGCTCGCCAGTTTGTGTCTCCAGCCTCCTCAGCAGCATCAAACAGAGGGATGGAGCCCTGATGCTCTCAGAGGGCGGCTTTTTCCACACCTACTCCAGATAAAGAGCTCCAGCTGGGGGTGCACAGCCTAGGAAAACCTCCCTGCTTGAGATCCTGAGATGACACCTTGGCACTGAACCTGAAGGATTCTTGACCCATTTCTCTCCCCTCTCCTCTTCAAGACTCACCTGCACTTTGTTTGGGAGGCTTGAGGGTGGCAGGTGCGTGTCACACAGAGCTGCCTCTACAAGAAGGATGTGTGCCTTTCAGAGGCTGAGGTTTGAGCATGGTTCCACCTTCAGAGGGTTGTCTGGGGACAGTTACTGGAACTCTGTGGGTCTCAAGCTTCCTCATCTGAGAGGTGGGCATGACATTGGACAGAATAGTAAAAGAAATAGAGTGTGTCAAGCCCCTGGGAATTGTGCCCTTTTGCTTTAAATACACCATAAGCCAGAGCTGGGGAGGTGGCCCAGTGGGAAGAAAGGCTTTACTGTGGGAACATGATGACCCGAGTTCAGATTCCCAGAACCCACATAAAAGAGACAGGTAGATTTCTGATGCTCTCACTGGCCAGCCAGTCTGGACAAATCAGTGAGCTCCAGGTTTAGAGAACTCTTTCTCAAAAAGTAGAGTGTAGAGTGATTGAAACATTACCAGAGGTGGCTGTCAACCTCTGGCCCATGCATGTGAGCTCACAAGGGAGTGCACACATGCACACACAACATACTAGAAACATACCCCAAAATATTTGTGAAGTTGGTAGCTCTGAGGCATAGGCAATGCCAGGCACAATTCTCCAGGAAATCCTGCCTTATGGCTGTATTGGCAATGTCGCCTAAAATGGCAGAGTGGCACTGGCAAGCAGCACTAACCAGCCCTACTGTGTGGCTCTAGAAAAGTGTGCTATTTAGCTGATTAATTATCGAAAAAACCAGTCAGGCATTCTAGCTTGACAGGATCCTGCCCCTGTACTTGGTGTCCAGAGAATGATGGACTCTCTATGCCGCCCATCCTGATTGCCTCAGAATGCTCATGCTTAATTATAGGCTGGAGCTTAAGAAGGGGACAGAAATTAGAACATCGGAGGAGCCAGAGTGTGTAACGATAACTCTTTCCGACAGCCATCTGAGTTCCTCCGCCACGTTAGGGCCCCCAAATAACACACAGAGATTAATATCAGTTTCAATGCTGCTGGCCAATGACTAGGATTTCTTATTTGCTAGCTCACTCTTAAGTATCAACCATAACCATTAATTATTAATTAAATTAATTAAATATTAATTAATCTATATATTTTATAAAGATTATCTTATTGAGGATGCCAGCAGCATGAGTTCTCTCTTTCCAGGATCACATGGCGAGTCTACCTTTACTATATTTCCAAGAATCCTTCTCTCTTTGTCCCACCTAACTTGCTTCCCTCTTGGCCAACAGTGCTTTATTTATCAACCAATAAGACAAACATATGCACAGAAGGACCTCTCCCATCAAGAGAGAGTAAGTAAAGGCACTTGCTCTCAAGACTAGAAGGGCCTGAGTTCAATCCCCAGGACTCTCACATGCTGGAAGGAGAGAACCAAGTCCTGTAAGTTGTCCTCTGACCTCCATACGTGCACAGTGGCATGCCTGGGTACATACCACAGAGTGGGTGAGGTAAATAAATAAATGTAAAGGAAAATTTAAAACATCAGAGAGGAGGAGTCTCAAGTGTGGAAAAGGTCACTGTGTCCTTTGGGGAGTTCTTAGCCTACAGCTGCCACCTCCAAGTTCCTGATCACCATGGCACATGGGTAACATATATGACAGGAATATGGATGACTCTAGAAGTCACCGGAAATTGGAGGAAAGACTTTGATAAAAAAAAAAAATTCTGGGGTGCAACTTGCTCTGCCACATGCCAGCTGTGGGGTGCTAGGCATGAGGTGTCACCTTTACTGGAACCCACCAGCCCATACTTGGGTAGTGCTTGAGAGCCAAGTGGTAGAATAGGGCTCAAATCTGGGCCCCAGTGACTGTTGCGTTTCTCCTTCAATGGTACTTCTTAGGAGCCTCTTGCAGGTGTCCAACTCTTATGGGGAAGAGAGACCCTTGATGCGTCTCTCAATTTCCTACATGATCTAATGCAATTAGTTTCCAGCGTGCTGTGAATTTGTCTCCTCTCATGATTACAGGGCTGAATAAAACAATGCACTCGTAATGAACGAGCTGTCTGTAAGCATGTGAGCTTCAGTGTGAGGACTTCAAAGACAGCTGCAGGAATTTGAAATGAATGACATCACCAGATTAGTTTAGTGCTGAGAACGCTGGGATGCTTGCTTCACAGTTGGGTCATTCCACAGGCTTTGCTGGGTTGTGGAGGGAAGCCAGGTTCTTGTCCTAACTGTATGCATACCTTCACATGGGTGAATGTCAGGGTGTGGTTTCCCCAATCATGGCACCCTGGCATCCAGGGAGACAACAGAAGTAGATGGGTGTGAAGAGGTCACAGCACACAGGAAGAAGTTTCTCACCTTTGCTGGAGGCAGGATTGAGATCCTAACAGTAGAGGGTCCCCCTAGGTCAGATGCAAAGGACATCTTAGCTCCAAAGACAGGGCTAGAGACCTCCAAAGACAGGGTAGAGACCTCCAAAGACAGGGTAGAGACCTCCAAAGACAGGGGAAGAGACCTCCAAAGACAGGGACAGAGACCTCCAAAGACAGGGTAGAGACCTCCAAAGACAGGGTAGAGACCTCTGCTGCCCACGCTTCTTCTTCACTGCCCATTCATGCCCTCCCTTTCTCTCACTCTCTCCCACCTCTTCCCTCTCCAGGTCCTTCTCCTTCCCTTTCTTTTCCTATCTCTTCCTCCTCTCCCACTTGCTTCTTTCTCCTCTCTTCTCTTTTCTTCCCATCTCTTTCTCCTCCCTCTTGGCCCCTCCATCTTTTATCTTCCTCTTTTATCCCTCTCCTTCCCCTTGCATGAAGTTTGGAGTTCTCCTGGCTACAGAAGTTCTCCTTCTCATGTCACATAAAACCTACTTTTTAAAACCAAGCCTGTGCCTTTCCCTTGATGCCCTACCTTCTGGCATAGGGCTCTTGTCCATGTTCCTGAGGATGGGTGACGAAGAGATTGCCTTCTCCTTACACTATCAGGTAGCACCTCCATGTCACTCGGCTCTACCCAGATCCAGGCAGTTCTGGGTGAGTTTAACTGCACAGGCTCTGTAAGTCTTAAACCCAAAGCACTTCTCCCAGCCTAAATGAGACCCACCGTTTTGCTGGCTGAAGTAAACACAGACTCCTGTGAAGCCCCCATCTCCAGCTCAGAGGACTTCTCTGGCCTGGAAAACACATGGGTGCTCACTTGCTCAGCAGAGTGTCACAGATGAGTGACAGGAAGTGAGGAAGTGGAGGATGGCCATTCTTCCTCTGCAAAACCATCTGGGTGAATGGCACCATGAATTCTATAAACAGGGCTGGAAGTCTGGGGATCATCTAGCCATCTCCCTGTGCCCGTCACCTGTCACAGCTAATGCATCAAATTCCTGGTTCTACTTGGAGCCTCTACAATACTCTAGGATCTCTGCTCCCAGTGCCTGTGCTCCAGGCACTGCTCAGCTCTTTGCAAATGTCTCTTGTTTATCCTAGATACTTAAGTTATGCCTTTTCTTTATTTCTTTTTTAAGTGTGTGTGTGTGTGTGTGTGTGTGTGTGTGTGTGTGTGTGTGTGTGTATGTGTGTCTTCTGTGTTGCATTGGAGTTCAGAGTACAACTTTCCAGGAGTCAGGTCTTTGAATCTTACCTGAGGCAGGTCTGTCTTTGTTATTTCTGCTGCAGCATCATGGCTCCAGGATAGCTGACTCATGAGCTTCTGGACGATTGTCCTGTCTCCACCTCAATGACCTTAGGAGCGCTGGGCTTACAGATGTGTGCTACAGCACCTGGTAAAGCATTAATCTAATTAATCTTTATCAATAAAAATCAGACGCAGGGAGCAGCCAGCAGTCACCCTCTATGATTCTCTCTCAACCCTCCCTTACCACTTCCTCTCTCCTCTCTGTCTACAGCCCTTCAGACTTCTATGGTTAATTTTGGTCAGCTAGGGACTGGCTTCACCCTCTGACCCCCAAGCAAGCTTTATTTGTCAGAACATTATCAAATATCACACAACAACCTGGCTTTTATACCTGGCTCCTGGGGACCCCACTCAGATTGTCCAGCCATATTCCTTGAGCCATATTCCTGTCCTACTGTTGCTTAAGAATAGCATCATTATCACACAAACTAAGAAAATACTCTTGGTCCGGATCTCAGGGCCAGCCCTCAGAACCACGCCAGTCACAGGCCCTCATCTCCTTTGAGGTCAGGGTTACCCAGACTTCTGATAACTATCTTGCTTGCATTCATTAATTTGACACTATGCACACATCCCTGTGTTCCTTCTGTCTTGCTTTTTAGTCAACTGTTTACCTGCTAAATTCAACTTGCTGGTGCCTGTCCCTACAACATACCCATATCATTGATGCCATGGCTGGTAGGTACTTGGGGTATTTTCAGCCTGCTGCTGGGGAAATTCTCTTGGTCCAGATTTTCTGCATCAAATACACAGCTTCACCAGAAAACCACCTCGTGCTGGCATCTCACTGTGGTGCTCACTCGTGTTCCTCCAGTTAGTAACATGAGTGGATGTCTTTATATGTGTTTCTTGGCCAATTTCTTCTCTTGTATAGTGTTGGGGCTGGAACGAAGGTTCTGGGTTATGCTAGACAAGCACTGTCCACTGTGCCCCAGGCTCGATTTCGTTGTTCTTATCACAGGGATACGCTGTCTATCTCACATTTCATGTCTGAAGGCCATTCATTGGTAGATTCAGGTGACCTGAGAATCTCCCCACAGAGAAATACAGGTTGTCTCCATCACCTGGGCCCTGGGCCTCTATTGATCCTGATCTTGCCTGTGTTGGTGTTTTCTTCCACTCTGCAGCCTGCCTTTCTCTGCTCTCTGTGGCATCTTTTGGTACACGCTCGTAATTTTAATGTAATCGAGTTTATTGATCCTTTATTTTATTGTTAGTGTTTTTGGCAGCTTGTTAAAAACAAAACCTTTCTACCCTCTATAATAACTCTTGACTTATAGTAGGGTACACCGTCCAAGCTTGTTTCATGGTAGCTGTGTCTCCTTATCACCCTGAGCTCTTTATTGGCTCTTATAGCTGGTTTTCTTCTATCTTTATGTCCTTACAACCCTGAGTTGTCTATTTGGGGTTTGCTGGGGTAGGTGGTAGAGGACCGGACCCATGGTTTATATGGCCAATCATGTGTGCTTGCTCTGTCTACACTGTCACAGGAGCGGGTATGAGCCATACAAGTTCATCTACACAGGAGCTTGTCTCCTTGTGCCCTGACTGAGTTTGGCCATGGGTAAAGGAATCTGGCTTGAAAGATAATGTCCTGAAAAGAAGGACTGAGCTGTCAAAGCCAGAACAGCTGAATCTATCTACAAAAGCTTCAATGCAGTTTGGGAGTCCAGGCCAGCCTATCAGAACCACCAGACCAACTCTCTGTTATTGTTTTGAAGTCCTCTGTGATGCCACAACAGATCATCAAAGCCCCGGGCTTGGCTCATCTCGGGTGTCCGTACTTCCATCTGGCCCAAACCTTCTCTTCAGTTCAGATTGCTTCATCTGACTCATACTGTGGACGTGTCCTCCACCCTGTCCACTTCTGCCTCAATACAAAAGTTCTCAGGAAAAAAAAGGAGACAAAACTCGAAACACAACATAGCTTAGATAGCATCCCCCTTATATCCAGGATGATTTAAACATGAAATGATGTGTATATTATAAAATCTTTTTCACTATTACAGTCTCTGCTATGGCTCTGATGTGGCTTGTCCCACAACGGTTAATATTGATTGTCAACATTGGGATTGAAGTCACCATGAAAATAAATCCCGGGGTGTGTCTGCATGGAGCTGTGTATGTTTGATAAAGATGAGAAGAGCTGCATTAAATATGAGGAGCACCATGCCACAGGCAGGGGCTCTGACAAGGCCCAAAGGGGAAGTGAGCTGAGCACCAGCACCCGACTCCCTGCAGAGGCTATGTGAGAGGACACCTCACAATCCCACTGCCCTGTCTCCCACATCAACCCAGGCTCCTATTGCCCCGTCTTTGACGTCTTGGTGGACTGTTCCCCCAAATTGTGAGCTAAAATGAGCCTTTGTTTCCCTAAGCTACTTTTGTTGGATGGACACTCCCAAGAACAGGCAATCAGCTCAGGCACTCTCAAAGGTGGAGCTGAGGTCAGGAGCTGAGCTTCTAGGGCAGTGGTTCTCAACCTTCCTGATACTGCAAAACTTTAATACAGTTCCTCGTGCTGTGGTAACCCCAAAACCATAAAATTATTTTCGTTTATATTCCATAGCTGTATTTTTGCTACTGTTGTGAATTGTAACATAAATGTCTGTGTTTTCTGCATGGTCTTAGATGACCCCTGGGATAAGGTCATTCAACCCCTAAAGGGGTTGTGAGCCACAGGTTGAGAACCACTGCCTTATCGAGAGAAACTATTAGGAAGTCCTTCTGTCAACGAAGGGGATGGCTATAGAAAGGACCTTAGGATTTAGTTTCTCTTTCGCTTCCAGTGTGATGCCACCATGATGAGGCCGACCATGGTAAAGTGAAGCCTGGACAGTTCTTCCTAGAGGGCTCAAAAACAGTGCTGTACTTGAGCCTCCAAAACTCTGAAGTAGTGTTTTGTTTGTGGGTACCCTCTCTTGTGTGTTTGGATAATGACAAAAATGAATTAATGCACTCCCCTTCCTCCCTCCCTGGAGAGAGGGAATTGCAGAAGTAATTCTATCAAGACCCCTGCATATATCCTCCCTGAGGACATTCTCATTTGCCTCCCACACACATGTACAGTACTCAGCTTGAACTGCTTTTAGCACTGCTATGTGTAAATTTTTGTCTGCAGAATGCAACGTTTCTGGACATGTAATTCTGTTATGCCTTGTAGAATTCAAATTCTCTTCTTGAATACTCTTCAGCGGATTCAAGCAAGGGAACTCAGTTTTCCAGCAGTTAAGCAGCATCCCACTGGAAGACTCTTCCAGGCGCCTTTAAGCACTTTCCCGATGACATATGTCCTTAGCTATAACTTCGCCTTGACACTGCCTGGAGTTGCCTGAAAGGGGAGCCTCAATTGAAGGAGCCCAGATTACCCACCGGCGGTTCTGTGGGAGGTTGTCTGGGTTAGTAATTAAAGTGGGAAAGCCCAGTCCTCTGTGGGTGACTGCATCCCCAGGCAGGTGGTCTCAGGTTGAGTAAGAAAGGCAATGGGCATGAGCCAGCAAGTGAGTTAGCAAGTGATTTTCTTGCATGGTTTCTGCACCAAGTTCCTGCTTGAGTCCGTAGCGTGCCTTCCCCCAGTGAAAGAGTATGACCCGGAAGTGTAAGCCAAATAAACCCTTCCTTCCCTTAAATTTCGTTTGGTCATGATGTTTATTATAGCAACAGAAAGGGAACAATGGATGTCAGGTTGTTTCACTGTTTCCTTTTGACCCACAGTGTTGGGAAGGACACTGTGTGCCTGTGGCCCTGTGTACACTAGCCAGAGAGTCTGGCCTAATGGTAAACACAGACTGGGATGTCTGGGATTCAGGGTTGCTCTCAGCACCACCATCTGGTGCCAATATCCCCAAAACACGGTGTATGGAATCTCATTGTGAGTGAAAGTTCTGTCTCCCATGCCTATACTTCACAGACAAACAAATTCACACATTTTTATTAAAAAAAAACCTTTCCTTACAAACCTTTTCATAGTTATATCTTTAGCTCACATAGGAATAAAAAAAAAACTTTCCTTACAAACCTTTTGTAGTATATCTTTAGCTCACATATGAAGGATTCTACTTATTACTTGGTCTCAGGTGACACCCAGCACCAAAACCTGGACCAACAGCCACTGAGCTATGGATTCCCTTCCTGGTGTCTCCACACCCCTAGGATTTCCACATTCTAAGTAGTTTTGCTTCATAGATTTTTCTACAAACATTTAAAATTCCCTCCATCTTTTTTTTCCTTAACCCTCTGTAGCTTCAAAAATTGATTGCTATTTTAACTGTGAACATTTATGTTTACACACAACACAGTAAAGTTGGTACATGTATGTAGTGTGTGATGATCACATCAATGCAGCCAGGATTCCTCCTTTGCCCACATTAAAGAACTTGACTAAGGGGCTGGAGAGATGGCTCAGTGGTTGAGCGCACTGGCTGCTCTTTGAGAGGGCCTGGGTTCAAATCCCAGCACCCACAGGGCAGCTCACAACCCTCTGCTATTCCAGCTCCACTGGAGAGCTGACACTCTCTAAGGGACTCCTCATGTGCTGCACACACATAGCATACACACCACATAGAGATACACACAGACACACATACAAATCAAAACAAAACATTAGAAAGTGAGACTTGGGCAGGAGAGATGGCTTTGCAGTTAGGGTCAGTTAGGGGTACTTGCTGCTCTTCCAGAGGACTTGGGCTCGATTCCCAGCACCAACATGGCAAGTAACAACCAGTTGTAACTCCAGGACCAGCAGTTCAAGGGTTCTAGGTAAGCACATGGTGCACATACATGCATACATACATACATACATACATACATACATACATACATACAAACATGCATACATACATGCATACAGGCAAAATGCACATACGTATAAAAATAAAACTTCTTTGAAAAGAAGAAAATGATGTGTGACAGTTGTGCACATGTATGAGGTGGAGTCTGACTTTTCTCTCTACATGTGCAGTGCATACACGACCAGGGGTGACTAGCATTTCTACCTCCATATTTGCCTGGAAACACTGAACTCTCATCTTATTGTTGATAAGAGATGCACCAGGTGTTTATGAGGCGGAGACTAGACGGGCGCCCATATCCCCTGATGGGGGAGGTCCTTCTGTGTGTTGTGACTATATGTTTCTCTTATTGGTTGATGAGCAGAGCTGTTTTAGCCAATGGACAAGCAGGATTTAGGTAGGTGGAAAATCCAGACAGGGATAGAGAAAGATTGTAGGTGGGCTCAAGGAGATGCCACGTAGCTACCAGGAAGATAGGACCCCCGGGCATTCTCTAGTAAGCTAAGACAACGTGGAGATACACAGATTAATAGACATGGATTAAAAATTAAGAGAGTGCTAGCCAATTATAATTAATATAAGCCTCTGTGTGTTTATTTGGAACTAAACAGCTGCAGAACCAGAGGGGGACAGAAACTTCCGTCTACAGCCTCCTGTTTTATTATATGGTTTCTAGATGTGGGTTTGTTTTGTGTTGTGCCTCCTGTGTCTGGGATTTTTCATTCTTTCCCAGGCTTCTTCCTGATCTCCAGGCTTCATCATCTCCTCTTTTCCATCCCTTCATCCTCTGCCTCCTTCATATTTTCCAATTCACTAATGTTTTCTTCAGCGCTGTCTTGGTCCTTCTCCAATCTATCTCATGAATACATGTTTTTCTTTTCTACAGTGGGTTACGTTTCCAATCAAGGGACTCTTTTTCACACTTTCTGACATTTCCAGAATTTTCTAGCTTTTCTCCTTACATCTTGGTTGCCATATGTCATGTGATTTACCCAGTGGGGTGAAGTGAGAGGCCCATCTGCCACTGGAAATGGCTTTAATGTATCAATTGCTTGTGTTTTGATTCAAATGAGGAGTGTTTCCTGCAGGCTCCTGAGCTTGTTCCTAACCTGGGGCTGTGGAACCTTCAGGAGGTGAAGCCTCAATGGAGGAAGTGAGATATTATGGTTGGGGCTCTGGGTTTATAACCTGGTTCTGCTTCCTCTCCTGTCTCTGCTTCCTGATCCACTAAGATGCAAGCAAGCAGTCTGCTGCTCCTGCTAGCATGACTTCCTCTGCATGGTGAGCTGAACCCTCAAAGCTTGAACTAAAATAAACGTTTACAACTCCCTTGAGTTTCTTGTCAATGACTTGGTCACATCGACCATAAAAGTAGCTGGAAAGCCTACTAACAACCTACTAAGCACAGAGCCCCCCCCCCACACACACACACTGCAACCTCCTGAGCACAAAGATCCACCAAATTGTAGTCTACTAAACATGGAGACACCCTTTGTGGTGGTTAGAGTAACAATGTGTTCCTCACAGGCTCACATGTTTGAATACTAGGTCCTCAGTTGGTGGAACTATTTGGGAAGGATTGGCAGATGTGGCCTTGTTGGACGAGAAGTGTCACTGGAGCCAGACTTTGGAATTTCAAAAGACACATCATTCCCAGTTCTCTCTCTCTCTCTCTCTCTCTCTCTCTCTCTCTCTCTCTCTCTCTCTCTCGATCAGATACAAGCTTTCAGATACTGCTCCAGCACCATGCCTGCTGGCCTTTCTGCCATTCTCTGTCATGATTGTTATGGACTATAACCCAATTAAACTGTGAATCTGAATTAACTGATTTATTTTGTAAGTTGTCTTGGCCATTGTGTTTTACCCCAGCAATAGAAAAGTAACTAAGACACATCTAGACTCTTTCTCTGAAGCATACTACCAACCATTTCAATGAACCACAGGAAAGATCTCTGAAAATACAGTTTGTACCAAATAGTTTAAAGATGATGTCAGTTACAATCAACCCCCCCTCCCTCAAAGAAGGGAAGTCCCATTTGTGTCAGCCTATGAAGTTGGTATCTGTGTATATTAAGCTCACAGTCAATGTTGGTTGAGTGAATTAACTAGTAAATATGCTTAGAACAACCCAAGTCATCTCCCCTTTCAGGAATCTGTATGAATTTTGTTAGTTCATTTTTGCTTTTTGAGCAGGGTGTGCTGGCTAGTTTTTTTTTTTTTTCAACTCAACATAGCTAGAGAAACCTTCAGGGAAGAGAGAGAAAATCACCTCAGCAGATTGGCCCATGGGATAGCCTGTAGGAAAGCCCGTGGTGCACTGATGATTGATCTTGGAGGGCTCAGTTTACTCTGTGAGTAGCACCACTCCTGGGATGGTGGTCCTGGGTGCTATGAGAAAGGTGGCTTAGTAAGCCTTGAGCAGCAAGCCAGTAAGAAATGTTTCTCCACGGCCTCTGCTTCAGTTCTTGCCTTGAATTCCTACCCCAAATTCCTTCAGTGGTGGACTATTGCCCTGAAGTATAAGCAAAAACAAGCTCTTTAAACTGGAGTTTGCTTTGGCCACTGTAATTTTCATAGTAGAAATGCTAAGAAGCAGGGTCTCACACATCCCTAGATGTCCTTGAACTCACTGTGTAGTTGGGGATGTCCTTGAGCCGCTGATCTTCTGCCTGCTCCTTCTGAGTTCTGGGATCCTAGACATGATCCAACACCCAGTTTACATGAACCAGGGCTTCACACATGCTAGACAAACCTCCTACTAAAAGACCTACACACACAGGCCTCAGAACCTGGTTGTTCTTGGCAATAATTCTAGGTCCCATGATGGGTCCTCTCCCCTCAACCTTCCTCCAGCTGCACTGACAGGGACCACTTGTGTCTGCCGCGTCTTTGAATTGCTGTATGTGGATGTGATCTGAAAGCATCTCATCTCAGGTCCAAGGGTCTCTTAAACTCCAACCTCAGGATCCATGAGGAAGGAGGAGAGGCTCATAAAGCCCCCATGTGGTTCCCTCATGATGGCTGCAGTAAGAAGAGCTGGCACTCCATGTGGCTCACTTGACCAGCAGGGATGCAAGGGCGGCTGACTGCTTCCAGCTCAACCCCACGCAGAGGCACCAGACATGCGAAGCCGAAGCCCTGGCTTGACATTGCCCAGGCTGGCAGACAAAGTACAAGTGACAGAACTAAATTTAAATGTCAGATAAACAGCGAATGGGTTTGGTGTAGCTGTGTTTCAAACATCACATGAAATAAGCTGGCATTAATGGTTATTTATTGTCTATCTGAAATTCAAGCCTAACTGGGCATGCCATAACAGCGCTTATTTTGTAAATCTTACAACTATTTGCTCACAGAGTGGATAGCCTTGCCTGGCTCTCACCACTTCCCTTCCTTCTTTCCTGCCCGACTCCTGCCTCATCTCTCTCTCCCTCGAACCACAAGCTGATCCTACAGAAGCCTTGGTCTTAGGCTAAGACACTTTTTCAGTCTTCAAAGGAAAGACTCAATTTTTGAAAACTCAATTCAAAAGGAAAATTCTTTTAAAGCCTCTTTAACCCAAATCACCATAGATTCCCCTGTACTGGTGCTGATCTGGTTGCTGTGGTCTGGGTGGAGGGCAAACTACCTACCCCATGGCCTCCCCTCATTTCCCTCTGTAGCCTTTACACCTTTTGATGTGAGGAGGGGTATTAACTAAGACTAGTGCTTATGTAGGAGCTTTCAAAAGCTGTGTGACCTGGTTAAGTCACCTGTGCCCTACTTTAACAAAATGCGTTTGAAATCTTCAGCTCCATGACAACAAAACTCCCTTTACAAAATGATGTAAGAAGCCCAAGGAGAGGAAAGTAATAAAGAACTGTCTCCCTGACGGGCTAGTTTTAGCTTCTAGAACTTTCCTCACTCATGACAGACTGAAGTGTGCTTCCACAATGTGCCAATTACTGGGAAGGTGTCTCTCAGGTGAGCAAAACCCTCCACAGACATTCTGGTGGGGCAGAGGCCAGTGGTGGAGAGTCGCCATCAGTGGGAAACCCTCCACAGAGGTTCTTGTGGGGCAGAGGCCAGTGGTGGAGAGTCTGCCATTAGTAGGAAATTTATAAAGCTTTAGTTGCGTGGAATGGGTGTCAAGGGGTTTTCCCCAAAAACTATATGTTGAGGTTGAGTGAGGGCAACGAGGGGCTTTGATAAGGAGGGGTGAGTGTGCATTTTGTACCGCTGCTTGTCATTGCATATTTCAGAAATGAAGTTCCAGGGAGGCCCCAAGCTAAAGCTGCTTCATGCCTTTTGTATTTGGGCAGACTCTGGATTGTCCCCCGGGATTGTCCCTTGGGTTGGGGTGGAGTGGGGTGGGGTGGATTTTGCTCAAACTGCAGTTGGCTTATGGGGGGAGCAAATGTACAAAGACCACACTGCCTGCTCTTCTCTAAGGCCACAGACTGATCCCCTAAGGTCATTCAGGTTACTATCCTGCCCGACAGTCTCACCAAAGGTGGCACTACCCACTCTGGGAGCCTTGCCTTGTTCCCCAGCATCCCTGTCTGTTGTTTCCGTGGGTTACTTGCTGTGGTTGAGGGCACATGCCACAGTGGAGTTGGAGCTGCAATAAGCTCTTGGTATTGTGGACTTCTGAGGCCTTTGTAGCCCCACAGCTGTGGCTTTTCTCCCCGCTGTACTAGTCTCTGGGTGTTGCTGAATGGCAAGCCACCAGGTGTACCTCTAAGTAGCAAAATTAGGAGCCATTCAGCGTTTTAGTGGTGCAATTAGCTTCCCAGTATGAGCACCGAGATTTTTTTCTAATTAAAGCAGGAACTGTTTCTCAGTCTATAATAATCTCATTTAAAGTGTGTCCAAAACACTTTCCATGCTTTGTTTCAGAGCATCGGGTCTGTGCGTGTTTTTAAATGATGTGAAAATAGAGCCCCGGGATGCCGTGTCCTCGATGGCTCCTCAACAGATGCGCTTGCAAGGCTAGTCTCTGCAAGACGCAAGGGGCTGGGCCATGATGGTGCAGGGATGTTGGCTCCCATCTGAAGAGCGGCTCAAGAGACCATGTGAAAGATACAAAGATGCCTTCCCTGCAGGGGAGCAGGTGTCTGCATCCAGAACTGACAGCCACATGATACATAGATTCGAATTTAGAGGCAAGTCTAAGCAAGCACTAAATCAAAGCAGGGTCTTAGAGTCCCATACTGTCCCTGGCTTCTCCACGGTAGCAACTGAGGTTCTTTCTGTGGGCTCTGGGCATCATGGTTCAGTGGATAAGAGTTCAGAGGGCCTGAGTTCAATTCCCACTTGCAGCAGCTCACAACTGCGTGTAATGTGATGTCATTGGCACCTGTACTCACGTGCATACACCACACTCCCACACACATACAATTAATAATAACAATACTTTAAAAGATTCTTTCTGAACCTTGTTACATATACACATACAATATTTTGTTCTTAGGGAATTTCATGAGTATGCACAAAATTTGATCATAATAACTTCTCCCTCTCTGCCTCCTCTAGGATTCTTTTTCTTCCTTACTCTCCCTTTGATTTTAACTTTGATTTTAGCAAGCCCCTGGATTTCATGAAGGTTGCTTGAATGAGCATGGGTGAGGGGAGCATTGGCTGCAGCGTGGGACCTGCTGCAGCCCTGTCCCTGCCCCTCTAGCCCTCTTCCCTCACACCCTTCCCAGACACTGGCAATGACCATTCCGCTCCGCTTGACATGGCAGTGCTCTCAGCCTACTTTTCTGTGCCTGGCTGATTTCACTTAACACAGTGTCCCCAGTACCAACCATGTCACAAGTGACAAGGTTGTGCCATTTTGGTCTGTTTGTTTATGTTCTGAGATGGGATCTTCCTGCACAGCCTTGGCTAGCCTGAGACTTACAATGTAGACCAGGTTGGCCTTAAATTTGTGTTAGCTTTGCCTCTGCGTCTCCAGTGCCATGGCCACAGGTGCACGCTGCTATACCTGGATGTGTGTATGTGTGTGCATATGGACATGTATAAACACACACACACACCCATATACTCACAGTCCCTTGTGCACACACTGATACAAATACACACAACACAGAGAAGTCTATTTATAATATATTTTGTCACAGAATAAAATAGTTGACTTATATAAAACATAATGCATTCATCCATATTTATCTGTCAGTCATCCATCTGCAAATATATCCATCAGCCTATCTATCTATCATCTATATATTGTCTATTTATCATCTACCTATCATTTATCAGATTCTATTTCTCTTCTGTATATCTATAATCTATCTTCTAGTTACCATCTTTCTCTCTTTCTCTACCCACCCACCCTACATTTTCCTACCCATCCATCTATCAGTGGACCCATGCGTTGGCTCAGTATTTTAGCTCTTATACACACATGCTGTTGTTGTGGAATACCACGTTGACTATGTAAAGAGGTGTTCTATTTCTTTATGCTGCAGAATATTACTTTAACTGTGTGAAGGTGTGTTACATTTGTTTAGGCCTCATTTGTTTAATTAGGTAAAGATGTATTGCATTTGTTTCACCTTCCCTGTCTAAGGCATCTGATTGGTCTAATAAAGATCTGAATGGCCAATAGCTAGGCAGAGAAAGGTAGGTGGGGCTGGAGGGCAGAGGAAATAATTTGGAGAAATCCAGGCTCAGGAGAGAAGAAAACATGAAAAGAACAAGGGAGAAAGAAAGGGACACACCTGGAGCCAGAAGCCAGAGATATCAGCCAGACAGACATGAGAAGCAGTGAAAGCAGGACAGAAAGAAAGAAAGAAAGAAAGAAAGAAAGAAAGAAAGAAAGGAAGGAAGGAAGGTAAAAAGTCCCAAGGCAAAACAGAGATAAAGATTAAAATAAGAACTATGTTAAGACTGAGCATTAGTTTGGAATAAACTAGTAATAACTCTCCATGTCACTACTTGGGAGCTGGTTGGTGACCCCTAAAAGAAAGCCTGGTGCATGCTGTAGCAGTCAGGTGACCCCTAAAAGAAAGCCTGGTGCATGCTGTAGCAGTCAGGTGACCCCTAAAAGAAAGCCTGGTGCATGCTGTAGCAGTCATGAAGATAGACATCAGATGTCTTTCCCTTCCTATTGTGTGACCTAAGTGGGGGCACAGGGTCATATCTACTTCTGATTTTTGAGACACTGTTATCTTCCTTTCTATAAAGATGCTTCTAATTTGCATCCTCACCAACAGTATTTGAGAGCTCTGCTTCCCGAATCCCATTTAGGCTGAGCTAAGCACAACACAGGACTCACTAGATGGAAAAGAATCGAGAGTTGGTGTATTGCAAATCCAGAACCCTGGGCAGCACCCAGTTCCCTGCTCTGCTGGTTCAGTATTATTGAAACTATCAGAGTGGAGTCAGGAACTTGGACAGAGAAGATTGCTATTACACCGTGATTCCCCTCTGCACAAAGTGTCCCACCCACTTTTCTGACTTCTTTCTACAGTAAAGCTAGACTCAGACGAGACCTTTAGAAGACATAAGGTCCTTGAATGGGATGGATGGATCCGAAGGCCCCCATTCTGGTCTAGTGTAGTGGATTGTGGCATCACCTTGTCTCAGCCCATTGCCCATCTCCTTAACGAGAAGCCCACCTGTCTGAGGACATACTTGGGTAACAAAATGAGTCCCGATGTCTGCCCTGTCTTATTCCTGCACATCAGGGTCAAGGAAAGGACAACCAAACTCGGGGGTGTTAACTCGTGTTGCAAGTCCCCGACTAATTAGGTGTCTTCTAATGCCAGCGCCCACCACAAGGACAGCCTCACTTGACACTCAGGATCAATGACATGTTGGCTGCGAACACTGCTCAGAGAAGGAAGAGGCTCCTCCCTTACTGTTGCGGTTACAAAGTATCACTTCCTCTCCTGTTGTTTGAAAATATCTCTCAGTGGGAAAACTCATTGCCCCCGGGGAGCAACAAAATGAGCTGGCGTGGAAACCAAGAGGCACTTTCTGGAACCCAGTAGAGAAGCCAGCAGCCACTTGCCTGGGCATCAACGCCAGTGCCTGGGAGCTTCTGCCCTTTACCTACCGCTTGGAAGACACAGGGATGACTCAGAAGGCAATGAAAAGCCACTTCGATCTACCAGAAAACACTGGCTGGATGGGGGATCGAGTCTGCCTTCAGGCTTGGGGAGGAAAGGCTGCATCTGCCATGGGAAGACGCATGAACCCTGTAGGGCTGACTTATTCACAGCAAGCATTATCTCTCTGTCCATATGCTACACTTTCTATTTAGAGCTAATTTGCTGCAGCACACATTGCGCAGTCCCGAGGGGAGAGGCTGGCTTTCGGGCACTTGGCCAAGAGGCCCCTCGCCACCTTTCTCATTGCAACTAGCTAGAGCAGGTCCCATGCTATAGGCTCAGGGCAGGAGAGCTCCCTGCACAGATCTCTGGGGCTTCAGGCTATGCCTCCTTGCAGACTTATCTGGGGAGAATGGCCAGCCTGGGAGTCCCTTCTGAAGAAAGTCCCAGAATGGACTCTGCTGCTCCCATAATGACTACATCTCTCCTTTCTCCTGTTAGTTTTCTGTTGGTGTGCCAGAGATGGCCCCAGCACATAACATCTGGCTCCATTCATGAATTGTCTTGAGTGTCCCTGAGTCAGGAGCCTGGCCTGGCTCAAGTCAAGGACTCTTGACTCCTGCCAAGAGTCTGAGTGTGGCTCATCTGGGTACTGTTCAAGGCCCAGGTCAAGGAGGTGACTGGGACCACGGTGTTTTCTGGGGTTAGTAGGGAAAGGAGGAGGCTGGGTTTCTGTGTTGTTGGTGGGGTGCATATTCTTGGGCTCTGTTTCTTGATGGCTGTCAGCTTCTTGCCCTGTGTGCCCTGCAGAGCTCACAGCTGTGACTGTTCCCCTTCAGTCAGCATGGGGCACTCCATGAGATGCAGCAGATTGCAGTGCCATGGGTGAGAAGATGCCAGGCAGTGTCACCCTGTGTAACTCTAACCCGACTCCATTTTCTCTGTCTCCTATTGGCTGGAAAGAGGTCACAGGCCCTGTCCACACTAGAGGGGGTTAATCCCATGAAGCCTTGGGCTCTGGAGATGGGGTGCTACCTGCTTTTCTCTTGGCCCTCCACAAGCTCCCACATTAAATGAACAGTCTTTGTCCTTCCAGCAAACTTCTGCTCCCCACCCCCACAGTGGTGCCTGGATTCTTGCAGCGCTCTCCTGGAGATCAGAAAGGGATGGATACAGCAGCGTGTGGCTCTAACTCAGGTCTGCTTCCCTCCCACTGTCTCCCCATACTCCTTTGATGGTAGACTATTTTTTTCTGGATCCTTCGGTGGAAGAAATCCTTGCCTCCCTTCCCCTCCTGTCTTTCCAGACCCATCGAAAACCTGCAGACTATACTTCAAAGAGGTTTCAACCAGACACAGAGAGAGCCTTGCCTCCACCCTGCTCCCACCCCTCCTGGATCTACCAGCTTCCAGGCAGCTCACACTCCTGCCCTTGTGCCCAGTCTCTGCTCACCAGCATTCTGTAGCCTCTACTGTAACAGAATCAAACTCAAACTTCCTGTTTGTTGGTTCATGCGCCTATGAGGGGGCCCTTGAGGGCTGTTGTGCATCTGTGAATAGAGCTTCCTCTGTGCTCACAATCCCCAGCCCTCACTCATTGCCTTGCTGTTTCAGACTGTTCTTCAGCCACACTGGCTGTTCCTCATGGCTGCAAAGCACAGACCCAGGGCCAAATCTATCACTTGCTCTCCTCAGCAGTCGCAATAGACAGGCAGTGCTCACTCCAGATGAAAGCTCTCATGGTGTGCTCAGTGTCCACAGAACAGTCAGGGTACCTTCCCATGTGTTTTCGTGAGTGTTCCCCATGAGCATGTGAATTCCATGAGAACAGGGACTGTGTGTATGTCTGGGACATGGCTCTGATGGAGAGGAATGACCACAGAATGATCTGCTGCAGCTGGGCCTTTGGGCCTAGGAAGGTCTTCCATTGGCCCCTTGAAGGTGTGTGAAGACATCCTCACGCCACCTGTCCTAACTGCCACACTTCTTAAGTCATCAATCACATCAAACCTTCCCTGGTCCTGCACAACCTGACTCCTTGAACAGTCTTCTTTGTCTCCTGTCCCCCTCTCCTCCTGGGGCATTCTGAGTCCCCCGCCCCCGCCACTCCTTTGACAAATGTACACATTTCGGAAGTGATTCTCCCCCATGTTGCCGGGTCTCAGCAGAGTATCAGACAACGGCAGCGCCCACGACACCGCCAGTAGTGAAGTGAGGCATTGGAAGCTGCCTCTAAGTAGAGCCTTCTGCAGAGTCAAACGCCTGCTCCTGCTCCTGCTCCTGCCCCTGCCAGCACTTTCCCTGTGGCCCTGGAAAATGCTCTCTTCAAAGGCACAGTCTTCATGCACAGTGAGACAGCTATATTACCCATGTGCAACACTGACAGGAACTTGGACTTCCATGGCCTTGGGAATTTCCAGGGTAGTGCCAATGAGCAGCCAGAATTCAGCAAGCACTGTCTGGGAGAGGTGCTGAGAAAGTCTGGATGCAGTAAGCCAGAGCCTGCTGCTGCCCCCATCTCTGTGTGTGCATATGTGGGTCAGAGGTCAACCTCAGGCAACATTCCTCAGGCATCATCCATGCTGGTTTTATAGATAGGGTCATTTATGGGAACTTGGTATTCACCAATTAACTAAGCTGGCTGCCTGGGGAGCCCATGGATTTACATGTCTCTGTTTCCCCATTGCTGGGATACAAACATGCACCGTCCATATATGGCTTGTTTACAAGAGTTTTGCACATTCAGCTCAGGTCATCAGGCTTGCAAGGCAACCAGACTACAAACTGAGTCATCTCCCTTGCCCCTTGCTCCTTTCATACCGAGCCATGTCACAGAACTACCCAGTTACCAGGTTAACTAGGCACAAGCGAAACTCGATGCCCCTTTGGACTTTCATTGGATGTTATCTAAAAATCCAGAATCTTTCCATTCTAACCAGGCAAGGCTGTGTGACCCAAACCACACTCAAGTTGATCTTTCAATATCCTTTGTGATCTGTGGTGATCTAATAAAGCTTGCCTGTAGATCAGAATGTAAAGCTAGCCTCAGCCATAGAGGCCAGGCGACGGTGGTACACACCTTTAATCCCAGCAGCCACACTAGTTAGCCATAGAGACCAGGCAGTAGTGACACACACCTTTAACCCAAGGACTCAGGAGACAGAGGCAGATGGTTCTCTGTGAGTTCAAGACCACCCAGGGCTACATGAGAGTGAATCAGTTTAAAAGAGAAACAGAGCTCATGCCTTTAATCCTAGCACTAGAGAGGTAAGGATAAGACAGGAGCAGGGTCTCAGTATTCAGTATTTGGTATCCAGTCTTAGGCAATTAATTTCCAGCCACGTTGAGGACAGGATTGCCCCAGCCTTGGCAGAGGGAAGAGCTCTCTGGTTGCTTGATTGCTTTGTTTTTCCGATCTTCAGCTTGAACCCCAATTATCTGTTTCTGGGTTTATATTATTTGTGCTACAGTGATGTTCACTGTCTGATGGGGAAGTCCTTTTTATGTGTTTCTCTTATTGGTTGATAAATAAAACATCGTTTGGCCAATAGATAGGCAGGACTAGGAGACGAGGAGAATTCTGGGAAAGTTAGGCAGATAGGGGCCATGTAGAGACCAGGAAGAAAAGACACACCAGGTATTCTCAGGTAAGCCAAGACCACGTGGGAATACATAGACTTATAGAAATGGGTTAATAATTAAGACACAGCTAGCCAGTAAGAAGCCCCAGACATTGACCAACAGTTTAATAACTAATATAGCATCTTTGTGTGCTTATTTGGGGCTGAAGCAGTGGCAGGACCTGGAGGGACAAGAAAAATCTAGCAGCAACCACCAACTTGACTGGAGAGACACATCTCTGTGCTTGCCTGTAAGGACATTTCCTGGCTGGTTAACTGAGGCGAGGAGATTCACCCTGAATACAAGCAGCACCATCCCACAAGCTGGGGCCTCACACTGAATGAAAAGGGAGACAGCCAGCCAAGTATCAGCATCCATTCTCTCTCTTCCTGACTGAGGATGCCACGTGACCAGCCGCCTCGTGCTCCTGACACCATGCCTTCCCCTCCAAGCGGAACAAAATATGGGTCTGTTTTCAAATTGCTCCTTGTTGGGAGTTACTCTTCCACAGCATCGAGAAGGAAAACAGGCAATCATTCTAAACTTTCAGCACACGTTCAATAGGTTTAAGATCTGACTGGGAAGGCTAGGACTCTGTTCCAGAATCCTCTCTACTTCAGAGTCTGGAAGTCCCGAGGCCAATGGCTCTCACCCTTCCTAATGTTGCCACCCTTTAATACAGTTCCTCGTGTTGTGGTGACCCCACCAACCATAAAATTCTTTTGTTGCTCCCTCATAAGTGTGATTTTGCTACTGTTGTGAATCGTAATCTAAGTATCTGACACGCTGGATATCTGATATGCAGCTCGCAAAGGGGTCACGGCCCACAGGCTGAGAACCACGCTCTAGACCCTCGTGGGGCTCGGGAGGGAAGGTGGGCTTTCTGGTATAGAAATAATAAGGAGAGAAAAGGCTAGACTTAGGCCCTGCCATCTCCTACCGCTCCCTCTCTCCCCCAACTCCAGAGCACTTGCAAGGGCTTTCTCTGGTTTATGAAAATATCACTTCCCCTGAGGAAGGTTTTCAACACACTCAGAGGGCTTTATTATCTTCGGCTCAACTGTACAAAACAACATCTTCATAACCGCTGCTTTCCAGGAGTGCAGCTTCGCTGGGGTCCTGGGAAGAGTGAGAACTCAGGGCTTCAGCTTCAATGGTCCCACCTCCAGGAAGCCTGCTGGAAGCTGCACCGGGTGGAGGCGGCTGGCTTTGCCTGGAAGGATGCTCCAATGTGCCCACTCAGTATATTTTTCTTAATTTTGTAAACCTGGCCTAATTCCACCTTAAATTAACGTTAAACAGCTTTATTAAGGCAAATTGACTTCAATCTCTGGGCTCCCCAGGAGCTGGCAAGCTTCAGCAGGCTCTGGTGGCTTCAATGGGTTCTGAAAGCACTTTGCAGCATTTCACACGTCGAGGAACATCAAGGCTGGGAATATGAACGCCTGAATGATTAAGCTGCACTGTCCTCTGTTGGGGCTTTAATTGCTCACAGTAGGGCTACTCTTAATGGTGGCCTTGTGGCTCCCATCTTTCTCATACTGCACCCTGAAGCCAGCTCATAGAAAGACAGAGAAAGCCAAGCCAGGCTCAGGTCCCCTGTGTTTCTCAGGAAGAAGGAGGGAAAATGATTGCCTTGTCTAGCCAGGAGAAGGAGAGAGAGAGGAAAAGGGAGAAAGAGGGGGGCATTAACATGCTGATGGACTGGGCAAGTGAACGCATAGTCGAATAGATAGATGGCCAGCATGGGAGTGTATGTGTGTGTGTGTTCATGCATGTATCGTTCTAGGTAGACGATGGACAGAGATGTGTGAGTGCATGTTTTTCTGTGTGTGTAGAGGGATAGACAGATATATACACATGTATATATTCATGTACACACACACACACACACACATATATATATATATATGTATGTACTAATGTACATACACTCACACCCACACAGATACATACACATGTATATACTCACGTACACACTCACACACAGATATATACACATGTATATACTCACGTACACACACACACACACACACACACACACACACACACACACGGTTTCAACATTAAATGTCTCTATCCCTGGATCCAGCAGCAGTGCACCCACAGCTGGCCTTGTTTTACGTGGGTCTCACCTGCTCCTCCAGGTCCTCAGAGGGCAGCCGGTCCTCACCTGCCTCTCTGCTTCTTTCTGGGTGAACAATTTTGACTCCACTGGGCAGACAGCTGTACATCCGGCTGTATCCCAGTAGGCAGCCCAAGGCATTGCCATTTGGTACAGAGATGTTAAAAGTGCTGAGGACTCCTCTCATGTCCACAAAGCCCTTATGGACTTCCAAGCCACATGCTTCCAGGGCGTGCCTGCCTCCCACCGATGCCATGTCAAGCCTGCCTGACTTCAGCTAGGAAGCAGCCATGATTTCCTGGTCTTTCTCATATTTCCTAAATTGTCTGTTGTGCCTCATGGGTGACCTCACATTATGTAAAACATGGACTCTTTTCAAACAATATCTTGTCCTGTTTTGCTGTGACCCGGCATGTCTCAGCCTTAACCCATGAGGTTGGGCCTGAGTGGGGGTGTGTTGAACCTGGAAACTCCTAGCAACCCAGCAGTGATAAAGACCAAACATAGGCATCTTGTCATCTTCAGAGAGCTCTCAGTTCCATGTTGTAAAACTAGAGTCTTTTCTTTATGTGCCATTTTTTTTCTGCTGTTTCTTAACCATCCTTTCATTACCACAAGGGAACCATTTCTCTCCTTGTTCTCCTCTCTGGTCGCTCGCTCCTAACCTTCAGTCCTCACATGTTACTCACACATCTAGCGCCCCTGCCCAGGTGCAGGCCTAGTCAGATGCTTAGGCCCACAGAGATGCAAATTAGGAGGCATATTACCCTGAGGCCATAGTAAACAAGAGTAGCCTTACTGGCATTAACAGTACAATAGTGGGCCAGAGCTTTCCAGTGTTCCTGTTTAGTGAAACCCAAGGCTGGATCTCAAAATATTTCATAGAGGAATTATTTTGATCCCCCACAATACCTCTCTCTTAAATTAATAAAAAGAAACCTATGCTTCTGCATCAGTACAGATGACTGCACCTGTTTTAGGAGGCTCCCTTCAACCTACCAGGGGTGCCCGTCATGGAATCATGCATTCCGTCATGCATGTTCTGTCTCAGGATTCCCCGAAGGCAAGGAAAACCATACATGTCTTTGGATGGAACTAGCCTCTGTAAAACAAATAAGGTTAGTGGGGGATGGGTCATGGTCCAGCTCCAAGTATTCCTGAATCAGCAAGAAACCTCCAGGAGAAAAGTACCTCAGCTCTCATGTCTGGAAAAGTTCTCCTGTGGGATGGAGACATGTAAAGGTTAAAATGTCCTTTTAAAAATCTGTGTGGCAATGCCTCTAGTGCCTCTGATATGGACCTTATTAAAGTTTTCTCCCTGAAACATACTTCCATCCTAAGGCTTGTAAATTGCACGTTACATTCCTGTAGCCCCACGTTGGTCACCAGGTATAACAAGTTATCTTTATTCAAATAATACTTACTGGCCAAGCACAAGCCAGAGCATACCCAGAGGCAGCAAGCTAGAGAGGCCAGAGAGAGGGTCTCCACGTGTCTGTAGTCCCTTAAGAATTGCCCCTGTGTCATCCTCGACCTCCCCTGACCACGCCCTCATGGGCGTGGCCAGGCACACCTGTAGGGGCTTTTAGGACGTGGGGCTACAGTATCTCCCTACAGCCTTGAGAGACTCCATTTTGAAAATGGAGGATCAATGGATACCTGGATGGACACTGTAGATACCACCAAATTTGTGGAAGTGAATTAGGGCTGTGGAATCACACAGATGTATTAAAATGACATCAGGAAAACCAAGACCCAGAGAGCCTGTCTAGCACACCAGTCTGAGAGAAGGATGCAGTCCTCTCCCCAACTCCATTTAAAAAACAAAACAAACAAAAAATTGAACTGCAATGACAACAGCCCCACTGGCCTGTCTTCTGAACCCCTGGTGCATGTAGCAAGGAATTAACAGTAGAGCAGTCCAAATTGTCCATGAGCTTTAAGCTCTACCTCAGCCCTGTCTATGCCACATTTGCCTGGACGGTGTCCTGGTCTTAGAATCTTCACCTCCACCGCCTACACTTGCTCCCACAGCTCGCCTCCAGCAAACCAGAGGCTGGAGATCTGCTGAGTGCTGTATGATCTAGGAGTTAATATCAGTCATTAATATTAGGATTAAAAGCCCACGTTGGTCTTGACGGTCTATCAAGGAAAGTGGTTTTACTTCAAATTACTGCTGACGAAGCTTCCTTGTTTCGTGAATTCGTTACTGTCAATAAATCCCGACACTACGGAAAGTCACAAACATGTTCCTCTGCTTCCGATACGACACTCTCTAGGCATTGGTTCTTAGGACCTGGGCCGACAGCACCTGTGAGCCACAGGGCTCAGTCACATGCTGTCACAGTGTCTTAGACATCTGTCTTAGTCCAGTAACTCTGTGAATGGTTGTTTGCCTTGAAGGACACATGAACTACTCCCAATGAGTGGCACCTGGAGGGCTCTTGACTCCCAGAGTCACACCTGTGAGAGGAGCTATGAATCTTGGTGGGCAGTGCTGTAATAGTGACTGTTGGCTGGTCCTAGAGGGCTGGACTTCCGAGAGTTTCTAAAGGACTCTTCATCCCATGGACAGTTACATTCTCACTTCAGACTCCCGTCTAGAGAATGCCATCTTGGTCAGTCTCAAAAGGTCACACCTGACCCTCTGTCCAGTTGAAAGGCCCATGGGAGCTTGAGGGCTAATAGGAGTGCAGGGAATGGTTCTTGGCCAGCTCCTACCCTCAGAGGTTAATTAGATGGGGACTGAGACCCTTCAGAGCCATGGCTGACTGAACTTAGTAATGTCTCTGTTATAGTTTGGGGAGCCTTCATTCCATAAAGCGGGGCCTGGCGGGCAGGGGGTCCCTCCTTAAGGCACAGGGGCACGGAGAAGAGAGTGTTGACAACTGGAGGTGAAGTGAGAGAAGACCGTACCCTGGTGTCAGAAGAGTCTCAAAAAGACAGCCCTGGCTGAGCTCACGGAGCACAGAGAAGGAGGGGTGACAGGAGGGGGCTACGGAGTAGGTGGGACATAGGATGCAAATGCGCTTTGCAAGGGCAGCAAGAGTCCTCTTTCCTCAGTGAGACCTGTGGTACTTCTAGGGGCCGGCCCCACTCGGCACACTCAGCATGGGAGAGGAACTGCATGGCCTTTTACAGAGCCAGCAGTGACCGCAGAACCTTCCTCAGCTAAGGACACAGTGGGGGGAAGATTCTGTGATGCCAGGGAGATGGGGGTCTCTGCAATCCTACCCCACGTTCTCCTTGTCCCCAGCCCTGCAGGCATCTCTGTAAAGACACAGCTTGTATCTCCTGTCACAAAACCACAGCTCTGATTCAAGGCTCCACATGTCCCAGGGTCCCCAGGAGGCTCGTGCTTTGCCCTGTTCTGCTATCCCCAGATTTCAGAGCCTCTGCCACCATCTCAGGTGAGAGGTATTTCCCACTATACCACCCACATCAATTTATTTCACAGTCAATGATCTAGAAGCTTCCACAAAGATGTGATTCTGGATATCCAGCATGGACTGCCATCCTGCTGTTTGCTTTCTGGAGAACAGGGTTTTCCTTCTAGAACATTCTATTCAAGGCTGGTGAGATGGCTCAGTGGAAAGATGCCTGATACCCTGTCTCTCTCTCTCTCTCTCTCTCTCTCTCTCTCTCTCTCTCTGTGTGTGTGTGTGTGTGTGTGTGTGTGTGTGTGTGTAGTGGAACACTTTTAGGGAAGATATACAACATGAAACTTCAGCCTTTGAATGTACACATGAAAACATGCACGTACATACAAAAAGTTTGACAGCACTGTATAAGGCCTTCTGTGTTTACCTGAGACCCTTTGGACCCTGGAGCTGAGCCTCAAATTGAATGACCTCCATCCCAGGGGTCGGAACACAGGCAAGCTAAGAGCAAGCTCCTGGTGGGATGGGCTAGGATGAGGTGAGTAGGGGGCCATAGGACCCAGGGTGGGTTTCCAAGGGAAGACCCAAGAGCTCCAGGGGCCATGAGATCATGGATAGAAGTTGTGCATCTATCGGCTGCTCTAGAATCCCAGCGGGAGACATCAGCCGAAGCCAGTTGGTAGCAGGTAATGGGTGGAGGATGTTTTGAAGCTTGTAACTTCTGTTGCAGAGACAGCTTGGAATTACTTCTTACACTGTATTTACCATGCTTATGACTGTTATAATTTTACTTCTGCAACCATTTTTTCTTCCTTGGAGAAACATATCCTTAATCTTGTAATAAAAATCAATGAGAAGTTTCAAATCTGTACAAATAAATCCAAATGTTGGGGTCAATCTGTGTGCACCAGGGTTCTACCTCATGAGGAACATAGCAGTTGTTGACCAGACCCCAGAGCATGCAACGGGAGGGCACTAGACCTCTCTCTCAACAGACTCCCTCCTTTCATGACTGCAGCCTGCCAAGCAGCTCAAGACAATTACCTTTTTCAAACTGAAGCAATGTTACAGCTCCCTTGGAACAATGCAAACTCTCCATTTGCCATTTTCGGCTGCATTTTTCTGTGATTAATAACCCAGGTTTTTAAAGCATATTCTCAGGGGTTCTATTTCAGTCTATATGTTGTTTCTAAATCAATAACCGATAACCAATTTGAGCTCATTTAGCACTGATTAGCTTTACATAATGCAAGCATCCGGAGGGCATCCCGGTTATTGATTTACAAGAAGGATGCTTGGGTTTTTCTCCGAGGCTCTGTGGCTGTCTGCTGTGCCTCCTGTCCAAGTTCACTCCAAGACCAAGAACAGATCTTGTTGTCATTTTCATCCTAACCCCTGGTCCCTCTTCCTGCCCTTCTTGTCCTGCCCGAATCCTGGTGGCATTTGTATAAGGAGGGGGTAGCTTTTAAAAAACAGTTCTTGCGTTAGACTCTAAAGAAAATAGACGTGATGATCTCCAAGGAGGAAGGGGGCATAAGACATTATGAAAAACTGGCATGTCAGAAGCTTGAGGGGATCCTGGCTACTTCCTGCCCCCCAAAGTCAGATGAATTTAATGCAGGCTTGCCCAACCCATGCCTCATAGGCCAGGTGAGGCTGAAGATAACTAAGAATGAGTGAGGCCCAATACAAAACTGTAAGCTCACACGGTTATGAGATTTCTTGTCCTTGCTTTCTCTTTTTATATCTCAGTTGTGCAGTTTTGGAATGTGAACTTCATAGGTGGCAAAATCCTGTCATGGTGTCAAGATTGGACATTCCTGATGGAAGTGAGGTCTTTATGAAAGTGATTGAGTTGAGCCGGGTCATTGGGTGGGACCCAGTCGCATGTGCCAGAGTCCCCATAAGGATGGAATCAGAATAAAGCGGCTCTGGGGGAGATGGGGGTGGAGAATTACATCAATCCCCCTCCAAGGGACCAGCTATGTTAACATTGCATTGTGCTGCCCAGTCTTCCTGCTGTGACCATGGCAGGGCAGGGACAGACAGCGCTCTCCTGTGTCTGAATAAAAGAAGCGCTGGTCATGTGACAAAGAGGTGGGGAAAGCAGAAAGGTAAACAAAGACCTGGAGTCTAGAAAGTGAGTTTCCATTGCTGTAAGCCCCTGCTTGTGTCCTGTGATGTCCCAGCAGCCCCAGCTACCAAGGCAGGCCATCACCCCCACAGCAAAGTTTCACTCACTTGATGGCAACAGGAAGTGTCTTAACTTGTTTGTGTCTAGATCTCATGGAAATCTTGGGATATCCCAGGAATAGGTGGTACTTGCCCAGTTTTGTATCTCCAGGATGCTGATCCATTGGTCCAAGACCATCTCAAATATGCACTCTTGATTGCAAAGCCATAGGTTATGTACTAGGTCACTCTGAGATTTTTGGATTTTGCTATAATCTTTAACCTGCGCCTTCCTCTTTCCCCAGCGCCTGCCCCCATATACCTCCTCCAGGAAGAAGAGAAGGACAGATGCCCCAACAGTGTGCTCATCAACTGCTACCCCAGCATCTGCTAACCATCAATTCTGGTGCATCACACCCTGTAGAGTTGAAAAGTAGCCACTGACCTTCCCAGAGACAGAAAGCCAAGGAGTCAATAAAGTCTGCAGGACCACAGGAGACCCAGAGACTTGGATCTTCAGAAACAAGGCAGATAACCAACAGTCCTGAGCTCAAATCCCCAGAGAAAGAAACCTTGGAGACTGACTGTTTGTAGGCAAGGCTGGGAGCCCTGGCCTCACTGGACTTTACTGCTTGCTGCGGTAGGACAGCAAGATAGCAGCTGGGCTCAAGGTTAGATCATGGGAGGGTGCCACGGTGGCATGGGTAGGGTTCCAGGGTGGCAGGAGGGTCAGGTGTGGGAGTGATATGTGGAAGCCCAGGGACTCACAGTCTGCCACTGAGGATGCAGAAGCTGAGCACCACGCTGCCTCTCCATCATCCAGAGGCCAAAGATTCCCAACTACATTGGTACCATTCACTGGCTAAGTGTGGGACACTGCTCTGGGTGCCTGGACACCTGCCACTTCCAACCTGTTTCACAGCCTTACAAGGCAAAGGCAGAGGGCCCCCTGCTGAGGACAGGAGACCAAGGGTATGTGTTTTACTTCCTACCTTAGCTTAACCAGTTACACAAGATACTCAAACAGCTTCATAGCAGACAGCTGTGCCTAACTCTGGCTAACATAAGAGCATGCAAGCCACATCAGGCTGGGCAGAGCTGTAGTGGTCTATGTGGAGGTATGGTTGCATAGATATACTTATGGGATTCCCACTTAAGATGGTATTACCAAGATAAACCTCTGTCCCTAGTGGAGGGCTCTCCACATCGCCACAGTACCTAGTTTGAGGATGAGAAAAATGAGGTCTGAGGGTGAGGTAATTTGCCCAGGGATTCACAGCTTAGTGTTGGGACACAATGTGGATCCAAATGTTACTGTAACATTTGGGCTGAAAGTCTCCTATGGGTTTCTGATAGGGTCTTGCAGGATACACTCAGAAAGGCGAATCACACTGCAGTGGGATCTGGCCTCCCACTCACAAGGACACAGAGATGTGTGTTTATAATTCCACACAGGTCCTGAGCCAAGCCATCAAAGATGAGTGGAACATATTTTCAATCAAAAAGGACACCTTGGGCCAGCAAGCAAGTTCAGGCCGCAGAGGTTCTTGCAGCCAAGTCTAATGACCTGAGTCTGATCTCCAGAAAATCCACATGGTGGGTTTTCCCATCTGAATGCCACACATGCACCATGGAACAGACACCTACCACACAGAGACAAACACACACACACACACACACAATCGAAATAAATGTATGTAAAAAATGGACTTCAAATAGATAAAAGTATAAATTTTAGATGCCTTTATTTATTATTTATTAATTTAGAGAAACTCAAGTTTGATGGCTACTCCATTGGGTATTATTTAAAAGAGAGGGACTATGGTTTTCCATGCCATGACCAGGCTGAAGGCAGGGGAAAGCAGGGGTGCTAACTAAGCCTCAGGCAGTGGGCCCTGGAGAAAGGGTCTTATCCCATGCAGAAGCCATCTCCCACCACCCCCATGGCTAGCAGACTGAACTCACAGCACATGGAGAACATGCTTCATGGGGTCCAGAAGGGACCACAGTTCCTCAGGCAGATTGGAGCAGACAGCAGGCCACTCCAAAGCTGGAAGCTCATATGCTCTACTATGAAGCCATAGCTATTAAGGGTAGGTGCTGCCCAGTGGGCCTCAGACTCTGGCTGAAGAGGAGTAGAGTTGGTTTCGTGTGCTCATCTCTCTATCTCTCCCCCAGAGTCAGAGAAGCTAAGGAATGCCAGTCTGGAGGAAGAAGGCAGAGCCTGGGCCTTTGGAAGCCAGGGGTCAACTATAGGAGTAAGATACTCAGAAATGGAGGACCTCACTGGCTCCCCAGAGCAGCAGAGCGCCCCCCCCCAGTGGTCAGGGCATCAGCCTGCCTCATGGTCAAGCCACCTGTGGGCTTGTGGTTTACATAGTGGGGTCTCCCGGGACAGGTAGCTACTGTTGTACTTCCTTGTCCTTTTTTCCAGCTGATGTGACTGGAACAACAGGAGGGCACAGCATTAGAGGGGCAGAGTACTGCAGCATGAGGACGTATCTGGGCCCCGGTGTCTCTCAGGTGGGTGTTAATCGTCACCTCTTGCTTACAGCAGTCAAGTCAATATCCAAATGCATCAATAAGGACGCCAGAGACACATTGATAACTTTCTTTCTCCATCTTTGAAAGTCTCGAGACTCTCCCGAGCACTTATAAAATTGCATGTCACTTTCCTAAGCTTAAAATGATTTGGAGCAGAAGCCCGTCGCCTCGTTTGTCTCCCCAGCCAGTCAATAAATCTGACAGATGTCCCTGAGTTATAGCTGGAGTGTTGGATCTTCAGAGTACAAGCCGCTTGCTTCGTTCCTAAGAAGGAACACACGTGTCTCCCGGAAGCCCAGGGTGGGAGAGATTTCTCTGCGGGTTCCCAGTCACGTGTGAGTCTCGTTCTTTCTGTCATAAACTTCGATGATGAGGTTGTAAAAGAAGTAGGTGGAGACTGCCTTGTGAGAGCCAACGGCGAGAGGAAGAGCTTCAGCAGAGAGAGGGAATTGCTCCCCGAGGAAGTGAACCCGCCAGTGGAATTGATGAAGACGATTGAAGACGCTCGGGGCAGGTAATTGCTAAACAAGTCAAAGCCATTCCCATAACTGGCATTGTCACTGGGGAGAGATGGGAATAGCACAAGATGCCACTGTGCCTTGGAGACCAACTTTCTTCTCATGTTTGTAAGTGTACTCTGGGGATCCAAGTGAAACCTTCTTTGTTGGGGCACAAGTGCCCCAAGCCTTACCCTGTTCATGCAAGCCTGGCTTGAGTTTCTTCAGGAGAGCAAATGGCTGATGTTGGGGTACAGTGTTTTGTGCTGACAGCACAGGGCAGGGGAGGGTGAGTCTGAACCAGCCACGAGATGGTGGAGGCCATGCCAGCTTAGAGGAAGCCAGTGATGCCTGTGCTCATGTTCACAAATGTTAGTCTGCTGTTTGGCCCCGTTGCTTTGGGGCCAGAGCAGCCTGGTGGGATCATGCATAGAGGAGGGTGTTCGCATCATGGATGCCGAAAGGCCAACCTAGAGACAGGAAATGGTGGGTTCTAAGAAAGCAGGATTCTAGCCAAAGAAAAAGGAGATGGGCAGTGAAGGGGACATGGTGGCTCACTGTGGTGGCACCAGAGGGGTGGTGACAGATGGGAAAGCCACACAAATATGTTTATGTTTCTCAGCCTCCTGGGCAGGCTTAGAGGAGGCATGAGTCTGGGGTAGCCTTCCATGTGGGTGGGAGCAGGCAGAGAGGAGGGATGAGGAAGGGACATGCCCAGCTCAGGATGACTGGGGATTGTCACACCTTGGCATGCATGAGCCTTTCTTAATGATCTCAGCGTGTCGTGTTTATTGAGTACAGTCTCCATGAGACGAGACATTTCACAATCAAAAATGACAGTATCTGTGATTGGCATCAACATCCCTGTCAACTGTCTCTCGCAATAAGAGCTTAGAACTGTGTGAATTCGTTCTCAGTCCTGGACATCAGACCAAGGAGCCAGAAATTAGAAAACTCATACAGCTGACAATGGAATTCACACAAGAAAACAAACAACAGCAGACCTGATGCCTAGAGAGGAAGTGGGCTGGTGTGGCTCCCTGGGCAGGCAAACAAGCATTCCCGCCCACACAAGGGAAACACAGGGTGCTGTTGGAGCTTTGGGGAATCCTGGGTGGAACACAGCCATTGCCTGTTGTGTAGGGGTGTGGGCACATGCGTGTGCAGATGCATTTGTGTGCAGTGTGGTAGTCCGGTGTGTGTGTGTGTGTGTGTGTGTGTGTGTGTGTGTGTGTGTGTGTGTGTGTGTGTGTGCTGATATACATACGTGCATGTGGAAGCCTGGAACACAGCCATTGCCTGTTGTGTAGGGGTGTGGGCACATGCGTGTGCAGATGCATTTGTGTGCAGTGTGGTAGTCCGGTGTGTGTGTGTGTGTGTGTGTGTGTGTGTGTGTGTGTGTGTGTGTGTGTGTGTGTGCTGATATACATACGTGCATGTGGAAGCCAGAGGTTAACCTCAGCTGTGGTTCTTCATGAGTTGCTCACCGTATTATTTGAGGCAGGATCTTCCACTGGGACCCGGGATTCAGGCGCACTTAGGTAAGGCTGTCCAGCCACCTATCTAACCAGGGATTGAATTCAGATCCTCACATTTGCATAGCAAGTGCCTTGCTGACTGACTCACCCAGGTTGACTCCCTGGGCCCAGGGCCTTGTAAGATGAGAGAGGAGGGGGGGATTGTCTGTGCCTGCAATGATGTTTGACAGAACATTGTACTCATGGAGCTTATAAGCCATAGACATGTCACTCACAGTTCCCAAGGCTGGAAAGCTGAGGTCAAGGTCTCATCAGGCCAGCAGACTGGGTGGCAGGCAAGTCACATTTGTCCTAGAGGCCTCCTGTCAATTGCATCTTTATGTGGTGGGAGGGGCTGTGAGGAGAAGGCACTGATTTCTTTCATGAGGCTACCAAAGACCCCTCATACTGTCTCCCAGAGACTCCTCATGCTGAGGGCTGGATCTAACACTGGCTTTCAGGGGGCCACCCACATTCAGACCTCAATGATGTCTTCCAGGAACACACCTAACATTCTCTGCGATTCTCTGCCTATTTGGAAGCCACGATAAAGGTCCTGAAGACCAAAATGTATGTGAGTATGTGGGGCTAGGGGTGGGGACACTTGGGAGTGTCTCACAGGGTCAAATGGATAGTACAGACTGATCCCTGCATCTGCAGTTAAAACATCTACACAAATGGGCTGTCAAGCCAGCACAGAGCACCGCACAGTGATGTGTTTCTGCAGGGTTTGAAATCCCTGCGGCCCTTGAGATTGGTTCAGGGTGTGGAGATGCCCCAGCTCTTTTATGTAGTAAGCCAGTAAGTGACAGTTTCTCCAGATCCGAGACCCCCTCTGAGCTGAAGAAGGGGTGGCTATAAATATAATTTGATAAAAGCTGTCAACTTTTAATAAAAACAGGTGTCCCAGCTTTGCAGAGCCTTCGTTTCTGCATCCCTGGGACTCATTCCAACTTCATAATGTTGTCAACTCCAAAATGAATTACCGTCTACAAGATAAAGTGAGGACCTTGGGGAATTGGAGGACCAGAGTTCTGAGTAAGGTTTATGCCCCCACCCATCCACCCCCTCACAAACACGCATGACAAAGAACACGCCAGACTGGGACATTTCATGGCATGGACGTGGTCCATGAAGCCTTTAGAAAAATCCAGTTGGGGATCTTTTAACTCTGATTGACAACTCCAGAGGCTCCAGTTCTGGGCAAGAAGACATCATGGGCTTCTCAACAAAGTGACTGGAGTCCTCTAAGAGCCTTTTCTTTCATGGGGCCCAGCTCAGCCCCAGCATCCTCCCTCCTTCCCCCCACATTCCGTAAGAAGACACAGATGACCTCAGCGCACCAGTCACTTCTTTTAAACAAAATACCTGATGAAAATCAGCTAAAGGAAGAAGAGTTTGCTTTGGCTCAGTCTGGGGTGCCATCAGTCATGGCAGCAGGAGTGTGAGGGGGCTGGTCACAAAAAGTCTGCAATCTGGGAGTCTAAGACCCACCTGCACCCATTGGGAGAGAGACCTGGGGGCAAACCAAACCATCCAGTGTTTGCAGCCATTGGAGTCTTGGACCCACCTGCACCCGCTGGGAAAGAGCCTTGGATCCATACCCCCCAGGAGAGGGAGAGACCCACCAGCACCCACTGGAAGAAGGGATGGGAAGAGGACAGGATAAGAACACACTCAACAACAGAAAGACCAACATGACGCCACTACAGTCTAGGGACTCTACACCAGCAAGACCTGAACACCATCCCAATGCAGATGAAGCAGAAGAGAATGACCTTAAAAACAACTTCATGAAGATGATAGAGACCCTCAAAGAGGAAGCGAGAAAACCCTTAAAGAAATGAAGGAGGCTGGTCACTTCCTGTGAGAGCAATGAACAGGCATATAGTGTCTGCAGTCAGGGAGCAGAGAGCAGAGAACACCAGTGTTTAACTCAGCCCTCTTTCCCTTTTCATGCTACATATGGGGCAGGATGGCCCAGATTTGGGATGGATCCTCTCTCCCTTCAACCAAATCTAGAAACACCCTCACAGACTTTCTCAGAAGTTTGTTTCACGGTTATATTAAATCCCTTTAATTTGGCCAGATTGGCCATCACCCTTGGTAGGTCAGCAGAACTCAGTGTGGGGCTTTCTGCCTCTTCTGGCCAGCACGGACTGCACCTGCACAAGGGTTTGAGGACATGGAGGGTGTCAGAACCTTTCATACCAACACAGTGTTCCTATGTGACCAACTGGGGGGCTAACAGCACAGAGCCAGGACTCTGGAGACACAGTGTGAATAAAACACATCCTAGCTGGAGAGCCGTGCCCCATCAGGACACAGGTGAGGACTCCTCCCTAGAGAACCGTGTCCCATCAGGACACAGGTGAGGACTCCCTCCCTGGAGAGCCGCGTCCCATCAGGACACAGGTGAGGACTCCCTCCCTGGAGAGCAGAGTCCCATCAGGACACAGGTGAGGACTCCCTCCCTGGAGAGCAGAGTCCCATCAGGACACAGGTGAGGACTCCCTCCCTGGAGAGCCGCGTCCCATCAGGACACAGGTGAGGACTCCTCCCTGGAGAGCTGCGCCCCCTCGGGACACAGGTGAGGACTCCTCCCTGGAGAGCCGCGCCCCATCAGGACACAGGTGAGGACTCCCTCCCTGGAGAGCCGCGCCCCATCAGGACACAGGTGAGGACTCCCTCCCTGGAGAGCCGCGCCCCATCGGGACACAGGTGAGGACTCCCCCCCACAGACGCGCATTGCCATCTAATGCTGCAGCCCCTCCCTGGAGAGATGCCAAGGGTTCCTGAAGGCTTGGCTGGGAGCCAGGGCAGGAAGTACTGATGGCTGTGGTGACCGCTGAGTGACCGCGTCGTCCGGCTCAGGAAGGCCTTGGGAGGCACAGCCACGAAACCAAATGGCCATGTTCGGCATCCTTTGACCCTTTGTTCCCGAGCAGCTCGCCTCTGTACTCTGCGCACGCTGCTCTTCGTTTTCTCAATTTTCTTTCTGGGAAGGAGACTCAGCCGTTGAGAGTCCTGTGGCACCCTGTCTTCAGCAGTCGGGGTCTCTCGCAGAGACGGCACCTCTGCTTCCTTTAATAATCTTTTTAAGGAAATCTCTCTGCTTCATTTCACTTTACAGTCGTGCATGAGGGAAGTGTGCATGCGTGTGTGCGTGTGTGCGTGTGTGCGTGTGTGTGTGTGTGTGTGTGTGTGTGTGTGAGTGTGTTGTGTGTGAAAGAGTGTGTGTGTGTGAGAGAGAGAGTTTGAGAAGTGTGTATCTATGAGTGTGTATGTGTATGAGTGGTGTGTGTGTATGTGTGGGGGAGGGAATGTGTGTGTGTGTGTGTGTGTGTGTGTGTGTGTGTGTGTGTGTGTGTATGCCATGTGTGAGAAAGAGTATGTATTTGAGAAAGTGTGTATTTGTGCGTGTGAGTGTGTGTGTATGTGTGTGTAAATGTGTGAATGTGTGTGTGTAGACCAGTGGTCAGTGTTGGGTGTCTTTCTCAGTCACTCTCCAACTTATTCTTTGAGACAGGGTCTCTCACTGAACCGGATGCTCACAGATTTGGCTCAGAGGATCACCCTCTCTCTGCTCCCTAGCACTGGGATTGACATGTGTGATGCCCCACTCAGTTTTCTGAGTAGGTTCTGGGATTCCAAACTCAGTTTCTCGATGCTTGCATGGCAGGCACTTCAACTGAGCACACACACAACACAGAATGAATGACCCAAGGGGAAGATTTCTATAAATTCTCTAAATGACACCAAGAAGAAATAGAAAGGGTGAATTGACTCATTATAAAGGGGAAGACTGAAGAGTGGACTAACATAGTATCTGATAAGGACCCCTGTTCAAGTCAGTCCACAGCTCCAGCGTGCATAACAAGTGACAACATTTGCGTGGGGGGGGGGGATTATGTGAGTACAACGCACTGGGTTATCTTCATGCCATCCAGCCCCTGTGTGCCTACATGCCAGTTAGGAAGGCATAGCTTGTGGGAGGAGGCCATCCTTCTGCAATACCCTGGGGGGCAGGAGGACCCCTCTACTTGGAGCAGGCCATATGCTACCCACACCAGGCATGCAAACACAGCCCTGCCCATGAGCTCAGAGCTGTGCTGAGAACTGCCGAGGAAGACACAGGGAGAAGGCAGCCATAGCTGGTTATCCAGGGAAAGAACAACCAGCTGTTACAAGAAGAGTTATTCCCAAGTAGAAACCTGGCTGGTGTTTCTCACCTCCATCATCTCCCTCAGCACACAAAGGGGGAAGAGAGGATGGAAAGGGTGTTACAGAGAAATTTGACCAAGGTTAGCATTCGTTCACAAAACAAATTCTGAATATAATGTAACCAGAAGTGACTGGTTAAATAAAGGTCATTCATTCTAAGAGAGCCTGGAGAGTCACTGTGAATGCTGAGAGCTGCAATACTCCTGTGCCTGGACAGGTGGATGCAAAGATTGCACTTGCTATTCTCTTAGCGCCAGAGGCTGTAGCTATATGTGGAGGAAAACAACTTGCCTTGCTTAGGTTAGGATTATATCCACAGAAACTCCAGGAGACACCAGAAAGAGAACAGTAGTTAGAAGGATCCTAAGGGCCACCTGTATAGAAGTAAGCAATCTGAAAGGTGTGCTTCCTGTCTCCCCCAAAGCTGTAGTCACAGGAGCAGTGCTGTTGCAAGCCTTCCTGTCCTGCTTGCTAACATGGATCAAGGGCATGTCACTCTTTCCTGAAGCTCGTAATAGATGTTGTTATCATCTCCATTTCCAAGACAGGAGAGCGGGGGGGGGGGGGGGGAGCCGGGACAGGCCTAGGAGCCACAGACTGCAAGCCAAGTCCCATGCCCTGTCTCTCCTGACACTCACACCACTGTCTCTGCCCAAAGTGGACCAGAGGGGGCAGCAAGAGGGGTCAAACACAAGGTCCTTTGTTTGTCTGGCCCATGACACATGCAAGTGTGCTAGAGACAAGCAGATTTCAGTTCCCAGTCTCTCTCTCTCTTCTCCTCTCCCTGTCTTTCCCCTACATCTCTCTGTATTCTCCCCGTCTCTTTTCTTTATCTCTCTGTCTCTGATTATCTCTGCCTATGTCTCTCTCACACATTTGTCTTTCCTCCTCTCTCTTTCCACCCTAATCTGGCTCCCTCTGTGTTTCTGTCTATGCCCCTCTCCCTGTCTCTGTCCCTGCTCGTGTGTGTGTGTGTGTGTGTGTGTGTGTGTGTGTGTGCGCGTGTGCGTGTGCGTGTGCGTGTGCGTGTGTCTGTGTGTGTGCGTGTGTGTGTGTGTGTGTGTGTGTGTGTCTGTGTGTGTGTGTGTCTGTGTGTGTGTGTGTCTGTGTGTGTGTGTGTCTGTGTGTGTGTCTGTCTGTCTGTCTGTCTTTCTGTCACTCTCCCTGTATCTGTGCCTCTCCCTCCCTCTCTCCCTCCCTCCCTCCCCCTCTTTCTGTCTCTAAGTCCCTCTCTCTCCCTCCCTCCTCCCTACCTTCCCTCTCTGTCTCTCTGTCCCTCTCCCTCCCCTCCTTTCTGTCTCTATGTAGGTCTCTGTCCCTCAGGATCTGTCTTTACTATTGCTCTATGTCCTCTCTGCCTTTCTTTTTGCTGTTTCTCTTTCTCCCTCATCTCTCTTCCCTCTCTGTCTTTGATCTCTGTCTCTGTCTATGCCATGTCCCTTTCTGCTTTCTTCACTCTCGTCTGTCTTCTTTCTCTCTGTCTCTCTTCCATCTTCATCTCCTGATGCTCCTTGCCCTGCTCCTACCCACATTGACGTCTGCCGCAAATATCTTCTTCTGAACTTCCCTCTGTGACCAAAATGTTTCTATGCGAGTCAACCCAGATCTCCTAGCACACAGAAATCATTGTCCATTTTCCAAAGCTTGTCTGTCTGTCTGTCTCTTTCCTGTCCCTCCCGCTGTCTCATGAAGCGCGTCCTTCCTTGGGCAGAAGCTAACGCTTTTGTTGGATTTGTGCAGTTTGGAATCCAGCTGCAGAACATCTCATTTTCCGAACAACCTTAGGTACAGGCATTTGTATTTTAATGTGAAAGGATGGGATCTATATTTTTAATTTTAATTAACATTGTCAAATGCCTTCCAGATGGCTGTAAAATTGTTGGTCTCCACCAGCCGCCTCTGAGTTGCTCTTTCTGTGGTGCTTTGCCAGCCATAGGTGTTAAAGCTCTCCTTAATTTTTATGATCTGATTGTTGTAACGAGACGACGACAGTGTACCTTCCAACTGCTAATGAGTGAGAGTGATCCCCCACCTGTTAATTGTCTGCCCACCTCTCCAAGATTGTCTGCTGTGGAGATGACACTCTTGTGCCTCTTGTCAGCTTCAGAAGTTTTGGGGGCACAGTGGCTAACCCTTTGTCACACACCCTGCCAGAGTTTGGGAATAGCTGCATTTAGTTTCTTATCACCAGAAACTTTTCTTTAGCTTTCTCAGGTATATGTTTTAGCTTATATTTCTGAGTTACCTTTCTGTTGCTATGCTAAAATACCACCACCAAAGAAATTAGATTATGGAAAATGGTTTATTTGGGCTTATTGCTCCAGAAGATTATGGTTTGTGAGAGAGGAGCAGCAGATGACAGGCATAGCAGCTGATGGAATGAAGCTCAGAGCTCACATCTCGAGACACAAGAAAGAAACAATGAGAGAGAACCAGTAGTAGGTGAAGGATTTTACTCCCAAAGTCTGCCTTAGTGACATATTTCCTCCAACAGTGCCACCAACAGGGGACAAACTAAGTGTTCAAATGACTTTGGGAGCATCACATTTAAACAACCACACAACTGTTTCTTATTTAGAAAATTGTCTTTTTCTTGAACATTTTGCTCCTGCCAGCTTCTTGAATGCATTTCAGTTCTTCCTTTATGTGCTATACAACAAGAACCCAACTTGCTTTTTTTCCAGGATGGCGGCCCATGGCCCTGTGATATGCATTATATTGGTAAAGTGTTATGTACTGTTGGCGCATTAATAGTAATAATCGTAACAGTCATTACCACGGGTCTTGTTGTGAATGGTGACAGGCAGACTCAGGGATGCTGTTGAGTTGTCAGCATGGCTTTCCTTGCTGGGCTTCAGTGATACTTTCTTGTTTTGTTTTGTTTAAATCACAGTTTGGGGCTCAGTCCTCTCCTCTACTGCAGGGGTTGGTCACCAGTGGCATCCAATCTTTTTATCATGTTTTAAAATTAGTTGTTAAAGAATTCCATGCAGTGTATTTTGATCACATTTACCCCTACCCACCCCCACCCAGGCCCACCCCTTTTTCTGCTCACCCTATTCTATGCCTTCTTTTCATGTTTTGTAAACCCATGAAGTACAATCCGTGCTGCCCTATACTCTTAGATGGGTGGCCCTTCATTGAGTATGGTTGACTCACAGGGAGGGAAATCCCACTTTTAAAGAAAGCTGACTCTTGCTCTTCCAGCATTAATTGTCAGTAGCTGCTCAGCTAGGGGTGGGTTATCAGTGACATCTCATCTCATCAATGCCCTTTCCCAGCACATCAGCCCGAGAAATCCATCACCGAGAGAAAATCTGCTTTCCTCCTTACTTGTTGATGGAAAGGATTATGTGAATGGATTTTATAATGTTCAGCCTTGCATTGCGGAAGCAAAACTCATCTATACAATATTTTTAAAGGCAATTAACGATCATTAAAATGAAAGGCCACATCTGCTAGTGTGCTTTATTTGTATTTGTGTTCTAGCGGTTTTATTTTGTAATTGTGTCACTTTGCATGCTGTTATTATTATCTGTGTAATTTATGTTGGAAAGCTGGCCTGAGCTTCCCCCACGTGGGCTTCATCTTGTTCACACTCAACAGAACAAGGGCTCTCCCAATTCCCACTCTTCCTCCTTCTACCTCTGTGTGGCCTCTTTTGCGTTGTCATTCCTTCATTGCTCCCTCTGGACATGTATAGAATGTTCCAGTCCTTAGGGTTGAAGAGAAGATGGCTCATTGGCTAAGAGTGCTTGCCGCTGTTCCAGAGGATCCAAGTTTGGTTCCCAGCAGCTCCTGTAACTGTAGCTCTGGGGGACCTAGAACCCTCTTCTGGCACTCACACAGATGAGCACATTGATGCTGGTAATAGTCCCCAGGGGTTCAGAGACATGGATTCCTGATGGGGGACGTCCTTCTGTATATGTGTTTCTCTTATTGGTTGATGAATAAAACACTGTTTGGCCAATGAGGCAGGAAGATAGGCGGGACTAGGAGGTGAGGGGAATTCTGGGAAAGATAGGCAAAAGGAGACGGCATGTAGCAGCCAAAGGAGAAACAGGTCCCGGCATTCTCCAGTAAGCCAAGACCATGTGGAAATACTTAGATTTATAGAAATGGGTTAATAATTAAGACAGAGCTAGCCAGTAAGAAGCCCTAGCATCAGCCAACAGTTTAATAATTAATATAGCATCTGTGTGCTTATTTGGGGCTGAAACAGGTGTTAGGGTAAAGAAAACAACAATAGATTCCCACCTGCCTGTCTCTGCCTCACCTGCTTCCTACAGTTTGGTCCTGTAGTTTGGTGAGTATGTCTTTCCAAGAACTTGTGCACAGCTGTCAGTTTGTAGGTTTTGTGAAGTTCCCATCTTTTTACTGTTCTATTCATGTTTAACTCTGTGTGTGTATCTAAGGCTTGAGCTTAAAAACCAAGGCATGTGACTTAGTGAGGCTTGAAAATACATTTACATATGTATACACACTATGTCACGGAGAATCTTCATTATCAGTGTGACTGGTTTTGGAATCTCCTAAGACACAACTTTGGCGTGCCTGTGAGGACATTTCCAGAGAAGTTTAGACACGAGGAGGAAAGATCCATCCTGAATGTAGGCAGCATCATTAGGTAGGCTGGGGTCTTGGGCTAGATAAAAAGGAGAGAGCTGGCTGGGCACCAGCGTTCTGGTGAATGCTATATAATCTTCTGGTTCACACTCCTGCCACCATGCCTTCCCCGTCATCATGGATTGTACCCCCAAACCACAAGCAAAAGCAAACCTTCCTTTCTTTAAGCTACTTATATAGGTGTTTTTTTCCACAACAACAACAAAAAGCAGCAAACACCCCCTGACACATACCTTTGCCAAAGTGTTTCCTCGGCTTCTGGCAGTTATTAGAGTGGTCCTTCCTGACATCTCCTCTTGGGAGAGCCTCATTGTCTCATGGCCCAAGCTCTCTCCTCCCTCCCCCTGCACAGTCCCCTGTGACAGTCCTGGTCCTCAGGGTCCTTCCACACCCTGCCTCACCTCATCCTTTTCAACACAGCAAAGAAGGATCTTGCACCAACGTTACCGTTTCCCCGTGCTGTGTGTTTATCAGCAGAGTCCCTGCAAGAATCCAATGGGTAAATCAAAGCACAGACAGGTGGTTTTCTGATGAGTAGAAATACAATCTAGAGGGTTCAGCAGATGGGGGAAGAGTCTATGTGGACTGGAGAGATGGCTCAACAGGTAAGAGCACAAACTGTTCTTCCAGAGCACCCAGCTTCAATTCCCAGAACCTACACCGATGCTCACAACTGTGTGTAATTTCAGTTCCAAAGGGTCTGATGTCATCTCTGGCCCCCAGGGTCACCGGGCATGTACATGGTGCACAGATCTACGTGCAGACAAAATACCCTTACATGTGATGCAATTCTATTTTAATTTAAAATATTTTTGAAAAGTTAAGTGTCTTGGACTGCTGTGGGCTGCTCTGGACGGGACTGTGTGGTGCTTACTCAAGACTGACTGCATGGTAGAAATTAACAGTGGGCCATCATAATTGCAGCCCGGACATTTATAGTTTAGATTAAATGTGAATACACTCTTTTTATTGTTTTGTTTGTATGTATGCATATGTGCACATGAGCACAGTGCCCACAGAGGCCAGAAGAAGGCAGCAGTGCCCCTGGAACTAGAGTTATAAGGGGCTGTAAGCCACCAATGTGGGTGCTGGACATTGAACTCAGGTCCTCTACCAGGGCAACACAGGATCTTAATAGTTGAGCCATCTCTCCAGACCCAAACCTCCCTTCCTTCTAAGTATCTTTAACATTGTTCCACTGCCTTCTGGCTCACATAGCTTCTGAGGTGATGTCTGCTGTTTCACTTGTCCCTCTGAAATAATTTCCATTGTTCTCAAGCAGTTTTTAATATTTTCTTTTTATCCCTGCACTTTTTTTTTTTTTTTTTTTACAATTTGTGATGTTCTGTGGGATGAATTTTGATTGGGAGTCATGGAGGCTCTTGTTTTTGTGAGTTTGTGCTGTTATCAATATTGGAGGAAACCATCTATCATTTATTCAGGAAAAACTCCTCTGCAATTTCTGTATTGTAGGGCTTTCATTTGTGCATATTAGGTCTTTATTTTATTGTAAAGTGTATCCTTATAGTATTTTATTCTGTGTTTTGAAAATACATTTTATTTTTTGTTTATTTTTTTTACTGAAAATAATTTCTCTCACACAATACATCCCACCACAGTGTCCCCTTCCTCCACTCATCCTAGCCCCTCCCCCACCTCCTCTCTCCCCAGATCCACTCCCTCTCCATTTCCTCTTCAGAAAGGAGCAGGCCCCCGAGAGACCACAGCCAAATGGGACAAAAGACACAACAAGACAAGGCAAAAGTTCTTATATGAAGGCTGCACAAGGCAACCCAATAGGAGGAAAAGAGTCTCGAGAACAGGCAAAAGCATCAGAGCTGGCAAAAGCTGCCACAGTTAGCCATGTTACAAAAACACCAAGCTGTCAGCATAACATATGTGCAGATGACCTGGTGCAGACCCATGCAGGCCTGTCCCTGCCTCTTCAGTCTGTGAGCTCATATGCACCCTGCTTAATTGATTCAGTGGGACATGTTTTCCTGGTGTCCTTTATTCCCTCTGACTCTGGCAATCTGTCCTCACCGTCTTCGGTAGTGTTCCCTGAGCTCCAAAGGGAAGTCCCAGTGGAGACCTCCAAAGCAAACTCTCTGCATAATGTCTGGCTGTGGGACTCGGCTCTCGCCCCCATCGCTGTAGGAGGGGCCCCTCTGAGGATGACTGGATAAGAATCTGGCCCTCCGTCACCCTCACCTTCCATCTCCTCCATGCCCAGTTCACCTGCACAATTCTCCGGGAGGTCCAGGGGGTCCCCGCTAGAGCCCTCCCCTGGACCTAACCTCTCTGGGTCTGTGGATTGTAGCTTGATTAGCTTTTACTTCATGGTTAGCATCCAGTTATAAGTGTTATAAGTATCTAGTTATAAGTGAATACATACCACGTCTGTCTTTCTGGGTCTGGGTTACCTCACTTAGGATGACTTTTTCTAGTTGCATCCATTTGCCTACAAATTTTATGGTGTCATTTTTTTAAACAATTGAGTAATACTCCATTGTGTGAATGTACTACATTTTCTCTGTCCGTTCTTTGGTTGGGGGGACATCTAGGTTGCTTCCAGTTTCTGGTTATTATGAATAAAGTAGCTATGAACCTAGTTGATCAAGTGTCCTTGGGGTAGGATGGAGTGTCCTTTGGGTGTATGCCCAAGAGTGGTATAGCTGGGGCTTGAAGTAGGTTTATTCTCAATTTTCTGAGGAACCACAATATTGATTTCTGTAATGACTGTACAAGTTCACAATCCCACCAACAAGCGAGGAGTGTTTTCCTTACTCCACATCCTCGCCAGCATGAGCTGTCACTTGAATTATTGATCTTAGCCATTCTGACAGGTGTTAGATGGAACCTCAAAGTAGTTTTGATTTACATTTCCCTAATGGCTAAGGATGTTGGACATTTCTTTAAGTGTTTCTTGGCCATTTAAGATTCCTCTATTAAGACATCTCTGTTTAGATCTGTACCCCATTTTAATCGGATTATCTGGTTTGTTGATAACTAATTTCTTGAGTCCTTTATATATTTTGGATATTAGATCTATATCAGATATAGAGTTGGTAAATATTTCCCATTCTGTAGGCTGTCAACTGACCTATAAACAGTGTCCTTTGCCTTACAGAAGTTTTTCAGTTTCATGAGGTCCCATTTATTGTTGATCTTAGTGCCTGCACTATTGGTGTTCTGTTCAGAAAGTCTTTTTTGTGCCAATGTGTTCAAGCCTGCTCCTCACGTTCTCTTCTATCAGGTCTGGTTTTATGTTGAGGTCTTTGATCCACTTGGACTTGAGTTTTGTGCAGGATAAGTATGAATCTATTCCCATTCTTCTTCATGCAGATATCGGTCTGACCTGCATCGTTTATTGAAGATGCTTTCTATTTTCCAGTGTGCATTTATGGTTTCTTTACCAAAAATCAAGTGTCCATAGGTGAGTAGATTTACATCTGGGCCTTCAATTTGATTCCATTGATTCACCTGTCTGTTTTGATACCAATACCTATTATTATTATTATTATTATTATTATTATTATTATTATTATATTATTATTATTATTATTACTCTGAAGCACAATTTGAAATCAGGGATGGCGATCCCTCCAACAGTTCTTTTAGTGTACAGAATTGTTTTTGCTATTCTGGGTTTTTTCCATATGGAGTTGAGAATTGTTCTTTCAAGGTCTGTGAAAAATTGTGCTTGAATTCTGATGAGAATTGCATTGAATCTGAAGATTGTTTTTGGTAGGATGGCCATTTTTCCTGTTAATTCTAGCTACACAGAGCATGGGAGATCTTTCCATCTTCTGATATCTTCTTCAGTTTCTTTCTCTAAAGACTTGAAGGCTTTGTCATACAAGTCATTCATTTGCTTGGTTTGAGTTATCCCAAGATATTTTATATTGTTTGAGGCTATTGCAAAAGGTGTTATTTACATGATTTCTTTCTCAGTCCATTTGTCATTTGTATATAGATGGCTACTAATTTTTTTTTTTTAGCTAATCTGGTATCTAGCAGCTTGACTAAAGGTCTTCATCAGCTGTATGAGTTCCCTAAAGAAATTTTTAGGGTCACTTATTTATGTTACCATAACATATATAAATAACAATATTTGACTTCTTCCCTTTTAATTTGTATCTTCTTGATCTCTTCAGTTACCTTATTGCTCTAGCAAAAACTTCAAGTACAATATAGAATAGATATTTAGAGCATGAATAGCTTCATCTTGTTCCTGATTTTAGTGGGATGTCTTTGAGTTTCTCTCCACTTGATTTGTTGTTGGCTACAGGCTTGCTGTAATTGCCTTTATTATGTTGAGGTATGTCCCTTATATCCATAATCTCTCCAGAACTTTTATCATGAAGGGTTTTGGATTTTTTTCAAAGGCTTCTTGGGCATCTAATAAGATGATCATGTGGGTTTTTTTCTTTTAGTTTGCATCTATGGTGGATTACACTGACTGGTTTTTGTGAAGCCTACATTATCATGGTGGATAATATTTTTGCTGTGTTCTTAGATTTGGTTTGCAAGTATTTTATTGAGTGTGTTTGTATCTATTTTCATAAGGGAAATTGGTCTATAATTCTCTTTCTTTGTTGAGTCTTTATGTGGTTTGAGTATCAGGGTAACTATAGCCTCATAAAATTAATTTATCAATGTTCCTTCTGTTTCTATTTTGTGGAATAATTTGATGAGTGTTGGCATTAACTTCTTTGAAAGTCTGGTAGATTTCTGCATTAAAACCATCTGGTCCTTGGCTTTTTGGCGTTGGACAACTTTAAATAACTGTTTCTATTTCAATAGGGTTTATATGTCTATTTAAATTGTTTATCTGGTCTTGATTTAACTTTGGTAAATAGTACCTATCAAGAAAATTATCCATTCTTTCAGATTTTGACATTTGGTGGAGTACAGATTTTTAAAAAAAGTCCTCATGATTCACTGGATTTTCTTAGTGTCTTTTGCTATGCCCCATTTTTGTTTCTGATTTCATTAATTTGGATATTCTCTCTCTACCCTTCAGTTGCTTTGAATAAGGGTTTGTCTATCTTGCTGATGCTCTCAAAGAACCAACTCTTTGTTTCATTGATTCTTTGTATTGTTCTCTTTGTTTCCATTTTATTGATTTCAGCCCTCTGATTATTTCTTGCTGTCTACTCTCAGGTGTGACCACTTCTTTTTGTTCTAGAGCTCTCAAGGGTGCTATTAAATTACTAGTATGAGATCTCTTCATTTTTTTCTTTTTTTTTTTTGAGACAGGGTTTCTCTGTGTAGCTTTGGAGCCTATCCTGGAACTCGCTCTGTAGACCAGGCTGGCCTCCAACTCACAGAGATCTGTCTGCCTCTGCCTCCCAAGTGCTGGGATTAAAGGGGTGCGCCACCAACACCTGGCCTAAGATCTCTCCAATTTTTCATGTAGCCGCCTTTTGCTATGAAGTTTCCTCTTAGTGCTGCTTTCATGTGTCCCATAAGTTTGGGTATGCTGTGTATTCATTTTTGCTGAATTTTATAATGTCTTTGATTTCTTTATTTCTGTTTTGACCCTTTTTCATTCAATAGAGAGTTGTCCAGTTTCCAGGCATTTGTAAACTTTCCGTTGTTGTTGATATCTGGATTTAATCCATGTGGTCAGGTAGGATGCAGGGATTTATTTCAATTTGCTTGTATCTGTTGACACTTGCTTTGTGTCTGAGTATGTGGTCAATTTCAGAGAAAGTTCCATAAGGTTCTGTTCTAGCACCTTCTGTAGGACTTGATTTGTAGATAGATATTTTTAAATTTGATTTTATAATGTAATATCTTATTATCTCCACCTATGATGATTGAAAGTTTTGCTGAGTGTAGCAGTGTGGGCTGGCACCTTGATCTCTTAGAATCTGTAGTCAATCTGTTCAGGCCCTTTTGGCTTTTAGAGTCACCATTGAGGAACCAGGGTCAATTCTAATAGGTCAACCTTTATATGTTACTTGGTCTTTTTCCCTTGCAGCTTCTAATATTCTCTTTGTTCTGCATGTTTAGTGTTTTGGTTATTATCAAAATAAGAGGACTTTCTTTTTTGGTCTGGTCTGTTTGATGTTCTGTATGCCTTGTACTTTTATAGGCATCTTCTTTAGGTTAGGAAAAATATTCTATGGTTTTGTTGAAAACAATTCCTGAGCTTTTAGCTGGAATTTTAGCTTTTAGCTTTTAGCTCTTTCCTCTATTCCTATTATTCATAGGTTTGGTCTTTTCATTGTGTCCAAGATTTCCTGGGTGTCTTGTGTCAGGAATTTTTAGAGTTAACCTTTTCTTTGACTGATGTATCCATTTCTTCTCTCATATCTTCAATGCCTAAGATTCCCTCTTCCATCTCTTGCATTCTGTTGGTGATGCTTACTTCTATAGTTCCTGTTTGCATTTATAAATTTTCTTTTCCAGAATTCCCTCAGCTTGTGATTTCTTCTATTTCCATTTTCATGTCTTGAAAAGTTTTATTTGTCTCTTTCAACTGTTTTGGCTTTCTTTAATTTATTCATTATTAATCATTTCCTCCGGTTATTTTCTGTGTTTTCCTGGTTTTCTTCAAGGGATTTATTAATTTTCCTCTTTGAGGATCTCTGTCTATCATCTTTATATGGTTGGTTTTAAAGCCTTTTTCTTGTGCTTCAGCTATGTTGGAATATTTAGAGCTGGCTGTAGTAGGGTAGCTGGGCTCTAGTGGAGACATATTGTTCTGTTATTGATTGTGTTCTTATACTGGTGTCTATGCATCTGGGTTTGGGGGTGATTGTAGGTCTAGCCTATGATTTCTGTGTTTGTCTTTGCTGGGTGGGGTGTTTTGTTCCTTGGTTTCTGTTTCCTCTCTGGATTTTCAGAGAGCATGTTGCCTGTTTTACTGGCCTGTTCATCTGGTGTGTTCAAGAGGAATGCTTATTTGTGTTGAAGGCTGGAGGAAGGGAACACCAGGAGAAGGTGGTGTGTTGCAACAATAGGAGTAACCCTGAGGACTGGATCTGGCAGAGCAAGGATACTGGAGAAAGTCTGAGGGCAGCCTACCTTGTTTTCTGGCAGCCTTGGTCTACAGTTGAGTAAGGGATGTCTGCCCAAGTTGGGGGCTGGGAAGAGGCAGTGATGAGGCAGGGAGGGAGGGCCAAGGATCTCTGGGATCGACAGGAGGTATAGACATGGGGAAGGGAAGCTGGTGGTGGTATCCTATTGCAGAATTATGTGCAAGCCTAAAAATGCAGTCTGCTCTTTTTGTTTTTCATTCTTTCCTATTTTCCTCCTCCTGTGGTCATTTCTGTCTCAAGACTTCAATTGCTGGTCTTTTCTTAAGTAGTGCCTAAGTTATATTAATCCTGTGCTTATTATTTTATTATCATCATCATCATCCATGGATAGTTCATGGGTGGTCCTATGGATGGATAGTCTTATGGATGGTCCTATGGATGGTCTATGGATGGCTCATGGATGGTCCGTGGAAGTCCTGTCTCATGAATATCAGTAGTCAGTGAGACCTACAAGTCTTGGGTGGGGTTGGAAGAGACAGATAAAGTAGACTGAAATCCCCAAAGCTCATAAAAGGATGATCAAAATATATTGCGTCAACAAATTAATGAAAAAAACCTGTTATGATAAATCTTTCCACCATAGACCACTGAGCCCCACTGCCACATGTGTGCTTTATACCAGCTGCCTGCCTGAGTTAGGGCCCAAATGAATACACAAAAACTTGTATTAGATACAATGCTGCTTGGCCAATGACTAGGATTCTCATCTGTTAGCTCAGTCTTAACTATCATAAACCTATATATTTTATAATATATCTTATCGAACACCTTATTGGCGTCCCTCCTTGCCAGTGGATCACATTGTGCTGCTGGAGCAGGAGCAGAGGGGAAAAGAGGCACGCTTCCTGTTTCTCTTTCTTTAAATATGAGTCTCCTTGCTATGTCACTTCCTGCCTGGATCACCACTTCTCTATTATATTTCCCAGAATCCTCTTTGACTCCTAGCCATGCCTAACTTGCCGTTTCATTGGCCAAGCACAACTTTATTAAACAATTAATAAGATAAACATACACAAAACTACTTTCCCCATCAGCTCCTCTTTTCTGTCTAAAATAAAAGGATAACTTATCTTTTATAATAACTGAAGAAAACTATAACCTTTACTATCTGTCTTCAACTCTATCAAAGACCACAGAAGGAAAATATATAAACTCTAGAATTGACAGAGACATCTCGCTACCTGGACAGTCACCCACAGTTCCTCTGTAACGTTGGGGCATCCATCTTCAGCCCATGGGCCACAGTGTGTCTGGCACAATTCTCCATTTCAATAGGAACCCTTTAGTACTGTCTTGTTTTGTAAGTTCAACAGTCACTTTCTTGTGGGTCCTGCATGTATAAACTGTATAAACTGGTTTATACAGCAACAAACAGTCCAGGCAAGAGCAGTTTCTTGCCCAAATGGCTAATTTTGCCATGTTGAAAGCAAATTCCATAACGAGTTTCTTCGATGCCCATCCTCCTTTCTGACGTAATTGGTGTGCCAGGAGCAGTTGTGTCTTACTGCCAAGAAAAACCCTAAACCATTTAAATGCCATATTTCTGTAGGTCTTTGAAGGGTTTGAAGAATACTTATCCATCTCAAATACATCTCTGTATATCTAGAAAACCTAACTAACCTAATTATAAGTTCTGACTATTATAGGTAAAAGATCTGTTTAAACACAATACCTAAACAAGAGGAGACATATACATATCACAAAATTGACCTTAAAGTTGTACCAATAAATGAAAATCTACACCAATGCAAAGTATTCATTCCTATATCCTATTCCCCTTTTCTTTCTTTAAAAAGAGATTGACTATGCTCATTATCATTTATAACTAACCCCATTTAAATGAAAACAAACATTTATAAACAATATTTGGGGATTTGGGCGTCTTTCTTTCTAAACTGTTTCCTGCTGATTGGGGGCGATATTCATATACCATAGGGATCATGATAAAACATAGAAACCTGACCAAGTCCTTGTTTTTGTAGTCTGTAAGGCTGTATCGTCTCAGCTTCAGGGGGTCTTGCTTGATCAACCCATATTAGTCTGGAAGGAATCACAGCTTTTGATTTTCTGTGGAAATACAAGTAAAACCTTTATTTCCAAGTAGCCTGTCCTTAGACTTAAATTTTGAAGTCAAAGCATTTTTAAAATGTTTAAGTTGGATTGATTTAGCAGCATTTATAATCAAATGTATTTTAGCAGCAGTAATTCTTTCCTTGGCAATCAATTTAAAGACAACAGTATGGCATTTAGTATCCAGATTCTCTGTATTTTTCATCTTTATGTGGCTTTTTTATTACTTTATTTTTACTTTCTTTTCTTTCCTTTTTTCCCCCCGAGATAGGGTTTCTCTATCCGCCTGGAAATCCGCCTGCCTCTGCTTCCTTCTCTCACAAGCCTACATATATTTTTAAATGTAGCATAAACCTTTAGAGGTTTTTCTTCATCTGGATCTGTCTTTATCACCTTGGGAGTGCAGTGTCTAAACTCCAGAAGCGCCAGGATGGCGTGAGCATATGGAAGCTGCTCTGATGCCTCTCAGCAGCCTGACAGGGCAGGCTGTGGCGGCAGTTTCCCTCTTTCTCTGGGAACCTTGGGGCCTGGGGGCTTCCCACTCACGGACACCATTCTGTTACGATAAATCTTTCCACCATAAGCCGCTGAGCCCCACCACCACGTGTGAGCTTTACACCAGCCGCCTGCCTGAGTTAGGCCCAAATGAATACACAGAAACTTGTATTAGGTACAATGCTGCTTGGCCAATGACTAGGATTCATATCTGCTAGCTCAGTCTTAACTATCATAAACCTATATATTTTATAAGACTTATCTTATCAGACACCTTATTGGCGTCCCTCCTTGCCAGTGGATCACATTGTGCTGCTGGAGCAGGAGCAGAGGGGAAAAGAGGCATGCCTCCTGTTTCTCTTTCTTTAAATATGAGTCTCCTTGCTATGTCACTTCCTGCCTGGATCACCACTTCTCTACTATATTTCCCAGAATCCTCTTTGACTCCTAGCCATGCCTAACTTGCCTTTCATTGGCCAAGCAAAACTTTATGAAACAATCAATGAGATAAACATACACAAAAGTACTTCTATAGTAAGAAATTACCAGTACGGAGTCAGGTAGAAATATAAGGGTATTTAATAGGGAAAAGCCTTACTTACAGAGCGGACCAGCCAGCCGGTGGTAGTCTGTACAGCAAGACGCAAAGAGAAACCGAAACCGAAAACGCAGTCCCCCTACTCACTCTGACCACGCCCTCACAAGCTCTCAGGTACTCTTGTAGCCAGCCCCTAAGAAGGCGTGGCTACAGCTTCCCCTACATACTTCCCCCATCAAAAACCCTCGGAGATATTCTTAAAGGTCCTTCTTCCAAGTGATTTTAGGTTGTGTCAAGCTGACAAAACTGTCCATCATTAGTCTGATGTGTCTGAAACAGCAAGTCCAAATACAATTTTTCCTTTTTCAAAAAAAATTTAATTTTTATTTATATGTACATGTGTTTCTCTGCCTGTCTGTATGTGCACCGTGTATGCAGGTACCTATGGTGGCCAGAAAGGGCAGCAGGGCCCCTGGAACTATGAATGTAGTTGATTGTCCAGTTCCTGATTTCAATGCTGGGAACTGAACTCCCAGCTCCTGTAAGAGCAGCAAGTGCTCTGAGTCCAGGCTCCTGACTGTCTTGGTTGATTCTCTAAACTTACAGCAGTATGTGTCCTGCTATTGCTTCACCTCACAGAGCTGTGGGCTTTAGACAGTGGTTTGTCCACACTGGCTGTGTTCATAACAGGTGGATACCAGGCTTTTTCCCTTGCAATGACTCAGAAGAGAAGACTTCGTCCAACAGCTGAATCACCCACAGACTCCCTAGGCAGCCTGTCTTAGCTAGGGCTCCTATTGCTGTGATGAAACACCATGACCAAAAGTGTGTGGAGAGGAAAGGGTTAATCTGGCACACACTTCCACATCACTGGAGGAAGCCAGGACAGGAACTCAAGCAGGGCAGGAACCTGGAGGCAGGAGCTGAACAGAAGCCATGGAGGGTGCTGCTTACTGGCTTGCTTGTCACAGCTTGCTCAGCCAGCTTTCTTATAGAATCCAGGACCCCCAGCCCAGGGACAGCCCCACCCACAATGGGCAGGGCCCTCCCCATGGATCACTAATTAAGAAAGCGTCTTACAGGCCTGCCTACAACTCCATCTTGTGGAGGCATTACCTTAATTGAGGTTCCTTCCTCTCTGATGACCTCAGCCAGCATCAAGTTGACAGAAAACTATCCATCGTACAATCAAATGTCTCTTCAGGGCACTGCAGTGGCTGCCACAGGTCTTATCTTCTGCCCATTGACTTCCAGAACAATGGCTCTGCTAAATGACAAAGAGCATGGCAGCAGAATCCTTTCTGGTTTGTGTTGTCTTCACGGTGACAGATGCCAAGTTCCAGCAGCGGGTGTTTATGCAGGAAGGCATTAAAAGATTAAATATGACTGCATTTTTGACAACAGACTGGTCCCCATTTCATAATCAATATGCTAGCATTATTATTATTTTATGAAAACAGTCATTCACCGTTTGGTGAAAGAGAATGACGGTATTGATCTTTTGAACAAGCATTTTATTTTCCATTAAATTTTTATGGAGCATGACAGGCTGTGTGCTGGGTCTGATCTCTCCTGCACATTAATGTACAAAGCTTTTGCAGATGTGGAAATTAGGAGGGCTGTGTTCATAAAACCAGCTCAGACCATCCAGGAACACAAAGTAAACATTTCCTCCTTGGAGTTTTGTACCGAGCTTATTAGTTTTTGAGGTCTGTGAACTGACCCACAAAGGAAATAGAAATCTCTCCTTTGTGAGCACAGAGAAAGGGAGAGAGTGAGAGAGACAGAGAGGAGATAGAGGGGGAGAGAGAGGGGGGAAGGAAAGAGGGACAGAGAGAAGAGAGGGAGGGGAGAGAGAGGGAGACAAGAGAGGGAGGGGGGAGAGAGAGGAGATAGAGGAAAGGGAGAGAGAGGCACCGGGCAATTCCACCACCCCCTGTGCACAGCGCTCTCCGACATCATCTGTCTCTCTACCAGGCATTGCTCAGAGAAGTGTCCTAGTCCTGTTCTTTGTTGCTATGATAAAGGGTGAGGAAAGGGTTTATTTGGTTTACATAACCTGATTCTGGTCCATCATGGCGGAAGCCAGGGTAGGAACTCCTGCAGGAGCTCAGGCAGGAACCATGAAGAAACACTGCTAAGTGGCTTGCTCCCAGGCTCAAGGTCAGCCACTTTTCTCTACCTCCCTGGTGCCTTGCCTGCAGTGCACTGGGCCCTCCCATATCAATGGTTAGTGAAGAAATATGCCCTCTTTTAAAAGACTTTTTACATGCCCAACCTCTGGAGGAATTTCCTCAAATAAGCTTTCTTCGTCTAGGGGAGTGCATGCCTGTGTGGTGCACATGCCTGTGTGGAGTGCATGCCTGTGTGGTGCACATGCCTGTGTGGAGTGCATGCCTGTGTGTGTGCATGTCTGTGTACTGTTCGTGTCTGTGTAGTGTACATGCCTGTGTGGAGTGCATGCCTGTGTGGTGCACATGCCTGTGTGGAGTGCATGCCTGTGTGTGTGCATGTCTGTGTACTGTTCGTGTCTGTGTAGTGTACATGCCTGTGTGGAGTGCATGCCTGTGTGGTGCACATGCCTGTGTGGAGTGCATGCCTGTGTGGTGCACACGTGTTTTGTGTGCATGCCTGCGTGGTGTGCAAGTCTGTATGGTGTGCATGCCTGTGTGTGTGCATGTCTGTGTACTGTTCATGTCTGTGTAGTGTACATGCCTGTGTGGAGTGCATGCCTGTGTGGTGCACATGCCTGTGTGGTGTGCATGCCTGCGTGGTGCACATGCTTGTGGTATGGGGTGTATGTCTGTGGTGTGCATGTCTGTGTACTGTTCGTGTCTGTGTAGTGTACATGCCTGTGTGGTGTGCATGCCTGCGTGGTGCACATGCTTGTGGTATGGGGTGTATGTCTGTGGTGTGCATGTCTGTGTACTGTTCGTGTCTGTGTAGTGTACATGCCTGTGTGGAGTGCATGCCTGTGTGTGTGCATGTCTGTGTACTGTTCGTGTCTGTGTGGTGCACATGCCTGTGTGGTGTGCATGCCTGCGTGGTGCACATGCTTGTGGTATGGGGTGTATGTCTGTGGTGTGCATGTCTGTGTACTGTTCGTGTCTGTGTGGTGTGCATGCCTGTGTGGTGTGCATGCCTGCGTGGTGCACATGCTTGTGGTATGGGGTGTATGTCTGTGGTGTGCATGTCTGTGTACTGTTCGTGTCTGTGTGGTGTGCATGCCTGTGTGGTGTGCATGCCTGCGTGGTGCACATGCTTGTGGTATGGGGTGTATGTCTGTGGTGTGCATGTCTGTGTACTGTTCGTGTCTGTGTAGTGTACATGCCTGTGTGGTGTGCATGCCTGCGTGGTGCACATGCTTGTGGTATGGGGTGTATGTCTGTGGTGTGCATGTCTGTGTACTGTTCGTGTCTGTGTAGTGTACATGCCTGTGTGGTGTGCATGCCTGCGTGGTGTACATGCTTGTGGTATGGGGTGTATGTCTGTGGTGTGCATGTCTGTGTACTGTTCGTGTCTGTGTAGTGTACATGCCTGTGTGGTGTGCATGCCTGCGTGGTGTACATGCCTGTGTGGTGTGCATGCCTGCGTGGTGCACATGCTTGTGGTATGGGGTGTATGTCTGTGGTGTGCATGTCTGTGTACTGTTCGTGTCTGTGTAGTGTACATGCCTGTGTGGTGTGCATGCCTGCGTGGTGTACATGCCTGTGTGGTGTGCATGCCTGCGTGGTGCACATGCTTGTGGTATGGGGTGTATGTCTGTGGTGTGCATGTCTGTGTACTGTTCGTGTCTGTGTGGTGCACATGCCTGTGTGGTGCACATGCCTGCGTGGTGCACATGCTTGTGGTATGGGGTGTATGTCTGTGGTGTGCATGTCTGTGTACAACCGTGGCCACCTCAGGAACACAGCTCTGTGTGCTGACCCTGAGGAAACCCTTCCCAGATTTTCATGTTGATGCTGGTCTCAATCTCTGCTAACTGCTCAGCTCCAGCTGACCAGTAAAGCAAGGGTTTCTGTGTTTCACAGGTGATTCCTCAGGCCCAGCTAACCAGAACCACAGATTATCAACTCAAAACAGCAAATGGTCCCGATAGAGTCTTTACGTGATGCGCAGTCTTCCCTCAGGAACTTCACAGGCCAGGCCTCCATCCTCTGCACTGTTTTCAATATTGTCTCCCAAGTTCCCACAGAGCAGCTCACTGAGCTCTCAACACTCAATGGCTTTTCTAGCCCAGAGTTCCAAAGTACTCCCACAATCCTCCCCCAAAACAACATGGTCAGGTCTGTTGCAGCAACACCCTACTCCTGGTACCAATTTCTGTCCTCTTTAGGGTTACTATTGCTGCGATGAAACACCATGACCAAACGCAAGTTGAGAAGCAAAGGGTTTACTTGGATTACACATCTAGAGTCACAGTCCACTGAGAGAAGTCAGGAGAGGAACGCAAACTGGCCAGGATCCTGGAGGCAGGAGCTGATGCAAAGTCCATGGGGGTGGGTGCTGTCTACTGTCTTGCTATTCATGACTTGCTCAACCTGCTTTCTTATAGAACCCAGGAGCAGCCCAGGGATGACACCACCCACAATAGACTGACCCCTCCCACATAAATTGATAATAAGAAAATGCAATACAGCTGGATCTTTTTTTTTTTTTTTTTTTTTTTTTTTTGAGGTAGGGTTTCTCTGTGGCTTTGGAGGCTGTCCTGGAACTAGCTCTTGTAGACCAGGCTGGCCTTGAACTCACAGAGACCTGCCTGTCTCTGCCTCCCGAGTGCTGGGGTTAAAGGTGTGCGCCACCAATGCCCAGCCTTATAGCTGGATCCTACGGAGGCATTTTGTCATTTGAGTTGCCCTCCTTTCAGATGACTGTAGCTTGTGTCACGCTGACATGAAACTAACCAGGACACTGGCCCTCCCTTCAGGAGGCTCTTTGTGGTCACAGCCAGGGCACCTCATGTGAGAGTCCCATTCAGGATATCCCAGGGATTTTATTGAACTGGTGATAGGATGAGGAACAAAGACAAGTGGATACTTTTATTATTGGTATACCATCACAAGGTTAGCAGTGGCTAGTCTCATCCTGTCTCAAATGAGCCCCAGAAATCATGTGCACACCAGGCACCAGGGGAGGACATGTCACTCTTACTGGGGAACTTGTAGCAGACTCAATCCTCCAAATTCATGGCTGCCAGGGAAGCCACCAATTTTCTAATGTCCTGCACTCCCACTGTGCATGGATAATACTTAAGCTGAAGTGGCCTGAAAGCAGAATCCATTGTTCCTAGAGTGACAAGCATGAGCATGTCTCCTGGTGAGAGATTATGGCGCTCTATGGGCCAGCCTCATACGTCCACAGCAAAGCCTGGGTGAAAAGGGGGAGTCGCATAAAACACGAATCAGCCCCTGGCTGCTGGAGGCGATGGAGAGCCTTTCTGGGGATGGACCAGAGTAAGAACTCCTGTGGCACCTGGAAACTTAACTCAGTCCACAGAGATCCAGCCCACGCCAGCCATTGGAGACCACCCTGGCTGGTGGTCAGCTTCCTTCATGGCCCACGTCCAAGGGCTCCTCTGAGAATCATGGCTGAGGCTGGATGCCAATCCTTCTCTTTGCATGACGGTCATTCTCCTCCTGGCACTGCAGCATGCTGCCCTGTGTGGCACTGTCCTCATTCGTGCCCTCTGGACCATAATGTTGTGTATTATGTGGTGTACATGTGTACACATGTGTGTTCAGCTGTGCATGTGTACACATGTGTGTTCAGATGTATGCATGTGTTCATATGTATGCGTGTACACATGTGTGTGCAGGTGTATATATGTACAGGTGTGTGCATGTGTGCACATGCATGTGCAGTGTATGTATGTGTTCATATGTATGTGCAGGTGTGTGTATGTGTCCATATGTGTGTGCAGGTCTGTGTATATGTCCATATGTGTGTACAGGTGTGTATATGTGTCCACATGTGTGTGCAGGTGTGTGTATGTGTCCATATGTGTGTGCAGGTGTGTATGTGTGTGTCCATATGTATGTGCAGGTGTATGTATGTGTACACATGTGTGTCCAGGTGTGTGTATGTGTCCATGTGTGTGTGCAGGTATGTGTATGTGTCCATATGTGTGTACAGGTGTGTGTATGTGTCCACATGTGTGTCCAGGTGTGTGTATGTGTCCATGTGTGTGTGCAGGTGTGTGTGTGTGTCCATATGCATGTGCAGGTGTGTATATGTGTCCATATGTGTGTGCAGGTGTGTGTGTCCCCATATGTGTGTGCAGGTGTGTGTCTGTGTCCATATGTATGTGCAGGTGTGTGTATGTATCCATATGTGTGTGCAGGTGTGTGTATATATATATCCATATGTATGTGCAGGTGTGTGTATGTATCCATATGTGTGTGCAGGTGTGTGTGTGTGTGTCCATATGCATGTGCAAGGGTGTGTGTGTGTGTCTATATGTGTGTGCAGGTGTGGGGGGGCAGAGGACAGGTACCATTCCTCAGGACTCTGTCTAACCTGTTTTTTTATTAGAGGGTTTTATGTTTTAACTTCCTTGAGAATTTCACACCAAGTATTACCTTTACATTCCTTCCACCCCTTCCTCTCCCTCTCCAACTGTTCCCATGCCTGCCCCTCCTCCCCTCCCCTTGAAAACTCAGGGTTTCTCATCAGCATCTCTTACTCTGACTTGGAGCTGGCAAATTCTTCCAGGTTGGCAGAGCAGCCCCAGGATCCTCCTGTCTCTGCCTCCTCGGTGCTGGAACTATGAGTGTCTACCACCACATCTCTTTCTTCTTTCTTTCTTTCTTTCTTTCTTTCTTTCTTTCTTTCTTTCCTTCTTTCTTTCTTTCTTTCTTGAGTTTGGGGGACCAAACTGAGGTCATCACACTTGTGGGACAGGCCCAGGCCTGTGTTGTAAGGCTGTCCAAAGTACGACTGGGCTTCACTTGTCCAGCCTACAAAATTTCAGGAGCCCTCATGGACACAGCGGGGCAGTGAGGCGTTTGAACCCCCAGGTGGAACATGTGTTACCCCCATCTGCTGTAATTTCCTGGCTCCAAGGAAACTGCTCCACAACATCGAGGCATGAAATAGGTCAGGGCCATTAACATTAGGCTAGAACTTCCAAATGTGTACATAATACCAGAAACGATCAGTGTGGAAAAACAAATGCAATCTAAACATCAAAAGCAGGGTTGACTCCCAAGAACACTCTTCTGGGTGCCGGTGGTGTGGGATTTCCTCGCTTTGATTTGCCAATTTTTTTTTTACCTCTGTGCTTGCTAAAAGCTCAGAGCTGCTTGGACTTTGATGGATCCTGTGGGGCAGAAGACCCCATGCTTCTGAACCCAGACCCCAGTGCTCTCGCCTGCTCCAAGCGCAATTAGAAGGACTGAAATGTATCATTTGAAATTTCTTTCTCACACTTCAAAGCAATGAGTCTGATCAGCGATTACAGCCTATTGAAGCTAATAAGGAATATAATTAATGCTTGAAGATACTTCATGGGCACACATATTGCCCATGTCTTTTCTGCCTATTTGAAGAACACACCCAAGTCAGAAAGGGGCTGAGCTAGCAGGCTACACTGCTCATCCCCAGTCCCCGAAATTAGCCAGAACGGCATAAGGAAGAGAGGTCTCCAGACACCCTTGGCTCAGACCTGCAACAGTAAACAGTGGGACCATTTGACTAAATTTGCTTTGTTATCACTACAGAAAACATAGCCGAGATCCCAAAATGTCATCAGTGCTCAAGAGAGATTCGTAACTACCAACCACGAACGTGCCACGTGTTTCATTGGAGGTGAGTGAGAGCACCTTCAGAAACCAACTTCTTGCGTCACTGGTCTTCGTGCTCCTTGCTTCCTGTGAAGGTCTGTATCATGTCCCATTCATACATTAAAGTCTCAGCCCTAGCGTATGGGGGATACATCTTTCGGGGAACGCATTGTTTTTATTATCAACTTACTCTTACTACAAACCTTATCACTTGGTGTTGTCTTGAGTTTGTGGTCCTTCTTGTGTGGGTCAGAACTCACACCTAACAATGAGTTCTGGGTTGCAAACGAGCATTGATTTTGCAACTGACTACATCTTTTTGTAATGCTTCATACAAATACCCCCAATTGTTATGAAACTACCATAAATGACGTCATCCGGGTGGGTCTGGGAGCTCCCCACACACATAAATATTCCATTTTCCTTTTCTAAGAAGAACCATCAGAGATCTCTCTACAACACAGAGATACCATGTGAGGACATAGCAAGGTGAGCACCCACAAGGCAGGGCAAGCAGCAGTTCTGCCCATGAATTGGAAATGGTTTTGTTTAAGCCAGGCAGTCTACAGAACTGCTACAGCAGCCTGGAAAGACTAAGACACCACATTCATGTTCTCTAGGCTTCTGAAGCCATTGCCATACCAGACACCCCACCCTCGCTGTCCTTAGCCAACCCCACACCACCAATCACTTCTTCCATAGTGTCTTAGGGTTTCCATTGCTGTGATAAAATACCATAACTCGGGGAGGAAAGGGTTTATTTCAGCTTACAGCTTCTCATCACAGTCCATCATCTAAGGAAGTCAGGAAGGAACTCAAAGCCGGAACCTGGAGGCAGGAGCTGAAGCAGAGGCCATGAAGGAATACTGTGTGTTGGGTTTGTCCCTAGGGCTTGCCCAGTCTACCTTCTTATATTCAACTCGGGATCGCCTGCCTTCCTCACAGTGGACTTCCCTCTGTGCCATCATGTCCAGTCTTTAAGCTCCAGGTCAGTGACAGACCCTGTCTCTACAAATAAGGTAGATATTGAAGAAAGACACCTGAAGTTGACTCCTGGCCTCCAAATACATGGACACACATGTGCACATTTAGCCACACACACACACACACACACACACACACACACACACACACACACACCAATGTACAAAAATGGTCCATTTCCCTTTTCTGGTCTGGCCAGCCTTGCAAACACTTTCCCAAGCCTCAGCCTTTCCAGTTCACTTGGGGCAATGGTTCTCCCCAAACCTGCCTGCACCTGTTATCTGGCTTCCCCGGCACCCCAGAAGTTCTCTATCTGTTTGCAGATAAGACTCAAAAATAAAAGGTGGCCTCCGACTCCTCCAGGAACAACCCTCACAAGAAGGTAAATGGCAGCTGGTAGAGGGAAGCCCAGCCTCTCTCCAAGGGGCAGAGGCAATTCTGAGGTGGACATACCGGGTTCCTGTGCACGCCCCACCCCCACCTCGGGACTAAGGCGTGTCTTGCAGCAGGAAGGAGTCATGTTTGACGCCCCTGCTCCGTCGTCTTTCCTGCTTATTTTCCTTCTTTTCCACTCTCCCCACCTAAATGCACAGCCTGTGTGTTAGCCCTGCTCCTGGGACCTGCAGTACCCACTTCTCCATCCTGAGAAGTGTGTGAGTGTAGTGGGTATTTGCTCTGCCCATGACCTTGGGTATCTGGCCTGATTGGTGCTTCTTGTCTGTCTACATGAGGCCTCTTATAAGGAAGGAGGTGGTGAAGACCGGATCAGGTGTCGTGAAGCATCGCGTGTGATCCATCCCCAGATTTCCAAGGATTCTGCAACTGAATTTAGCATATCCTATATTCGTGAGTGTATTTTCTCTCTTCATATCTTAATAAATCCTTGATACCCCTTTAAACGGGCTCTCTCAGGGTTTTACACCTGAGGGCTCCTGCTTCCTCCCTCACAGGTAAGGTTAAATGGTGTCCTATGTAGGCCAGACATCCAGAGAGAAGAAGGCCTATTCCTTAACTTGAGGATTTTGCTTCTTAAAACATTCCTTGGAGAGAAAGCCCTGGTTTCTTCCCACTCCACAAAGAACTGACAAATCTCTTTACGTTGTGTACACTGTTTGTGTCTGGTGGTTTTTGTTGCTCTGATGGTTTTGGCTAGTCCTGGGAAACTGGCTCTTCCAAGGCTTTACTAGCTGGAGAACTGCTGGCCTGTGCGCACACTTCCCCTGTACAACCCTCCAGGTCCAAGCCTGTGCTCCCAGCCACCTCCTTCATGGACCCTTCACGCACCAACACAATTCTTCTCCTGCCCCAAATCGCAATGAAAGGTCAGACCTTCAGCCCACAGCCTGCCCAGATGAGCCAAACTGTGCGGTGATTCACGCTGTGTGATTCAAGCTTGCTGGAACCTTCTGCCTGTCTGTCTCCTTCACATGTTCCCACAGAAGCCACTGTAGGTCTCTGGTCATGCTTTCTGCACACTTCTCCTGAGCAGCCCAATCCTGCCCCATGTGGCCCTGCCTTGTCACTTGACCAGACCTGATCGCCATGAACTTGACACAATTAAAATGATGTCCTCTTTCTGGTTGACCTAACCCGAGTCTGGGGACACTGTGCCAGTCCTCTGTGGGGCTGAGGGACATACCCTGCAAGTGTACAGTCAGCCCTCTTCAGAACCTGGCCTTCCTTCACCAGCCAACTGAGGTGACCTCAATGGCCTTGCAGTTGTCAGGAGACAGAAGAGAGAGGGGACATAAGGGAACATGAGGCACAAAGCAAGCACTTCCGGTTACGGGTCACTCTCTTAGCCGTATACCGCAGGCACAGCTGATTTGGGGCAGAGTGCAACAAAAACCCACCAATTCCAGGTCTAATGGTGAACTCAGTGAGCTGCTGAACAGGGTACACGAACAAGTCCTTGAGAATTTTGTGAACAAACACATCTGCATTTTCCCCCTGTTCCTGTGGGTTCTTCCTCTTGTGGGTATCTCTCCCTATGCTTTCAGGTCCTTGTTTTCTGAGTGCAAAGCGTCAAGTTAATAAGTTAACTGCCAATTATTTAGACTCAGCGACAGTCTATAAGGTGATAAATCATTGTTTCATTCAGCTGAAAAAAAATGATACAAGGAAGCAAAAACTAAATAAATAAAATGCCTGTCAAGGAAATAAGACAGGATTTACAGGAGGCCGCCCCCATTGCCACTCCTCTCCGTGTCTCTTTCTGGGGTGTTAATCTCCCATAAGTGGTTATTACCACATGAAACACATGGAGATTATTTCAATTAATTATGTTTGCTACATTGTTTCAAAAGATTATTCCACTATTTACTGGCAATTAAACAGGCTTTCATGTACGGTGCCGCTGGAGGGCATGTCGAGTGGGACGGTGGATAGAGTAATTGAAATTAACTTTGGACTTCTAAGAAGCCATCCTTTGGAAGTCAAGGGTCCCCGAGCAGCTCTGAGGTGATGCTTTCTGAAGAACGAGAGCATGCACAAGCATTCACATTCTTTCTGAAGAGTCAAGCACCTCACTCGCTCTGAGAAAACGAGAACCGTTTCCTTGTGGGGAGACCGGAAGAGGCAGGCTGCTGCCGCAAAGGCTCGCTGTGCTCACACTGGAGAAGGGCACACTGCTCTGGAAGAAGGTTCCAGGTCATGGATCCTGTCAAGAGGGTATCTGAAAAGTTAACCTGTGGCAGAGGTTGGACACCATCTGGTCCAGGCTGAGCCTGGGCTGACAGAGGAAGACCCCCGGGGCATACTCTGTCACCCAGTTCCAAGTATTGTTTTGACTGGGACGGTTCCTCGTGGGGGCCAGATGTTGAGTTTCCAGACTGTAGGGGATTTTTCTCTACTCATCCCTGGCTTGGTTCCACGGCAGTCGGGATAACTTTAGTCCTGTAAAGGTTTAGCTCCTTGTCTCATTGTTATGATGAAACACGTGACAAAAGCAACTACAGGAAGGAAGGGTGTATTCAGCTCACAGATTGCCGGCACAGTCCAGCATGGTGGGGACGATGCGGTTTCTGGAGCTTGGAGCAGTGGTCATGTTGCGCCTGCGGTCCGGAAGCTCATCGCGATGAATGCAGGACCGCAGCCCGCGGGATGGTGCAGCCTGTGCTTAACAGGTTCTTGACTCACATCAGTGCAACCTAATCTAAAAAGCCCATCTCATGCGGACCCAACTCCCATCAAGCTGACAGTCAAAGTCAACTGTCACAAGGCTCTTGAGACCTGTATGTGGGCCAGCTTGGTAAGAGGTCCCTGTCGATTTCTGGTGCTGATGCTGTCTGAAGGCAGCTGTCTGTATTTAGCTGCTCCGCCCAGATGCATCTCCTTTCTCTCCAGTAGTATTTTTATCCCTTGTGTTATTTATTGGGTGTCAGCCTCCCCACACACTGTGGCCAGAGAGCGACCTTCCTCCTTAAGCGCTGTCCCTCAGGGTCTGTGTCACACGGGCACACTCACACACACACACACACACACACACACACACACACACACACACTCACACACACACTCACACACATACACACACACACACACACTCACACACATACACACACTCACACACACACACACACTCACACACACACTCACACACATACACACACACACACACACTCACACACACACACACACACACACACACACACACACACACACACACACACACGACCATAGTAACTTCCTGATTGACACATTTGATATCACAGGATGGCTCCGTTTTCTAGTGTGCCACTCCTTCACGATGCGCTGTGTGGGATCCACCACCCCAACCTAACCTCCGAGGGGGTTTTTAGTAGGATGGTCCGGTTCCAGTCTGACCACCTCAGTTGTCACAACCTTGGAGCCCTGAGCCCATCTGCATAGTGTGCCTGTGCACACCTGGTTTATGTCTGCCATCCTCACCCTTATTTTCAACGTCGCTCGGGTGTTTTATGTGCCATTTTCTCCTTTCTCCTGTTACTTGGGGTTAATCAAGTCTTTTATTACTTCTCCCTCCGACCCCCCACCTAAAACATTGCTAGTTAGCAGATAATGAATGATGCAACAAATCAAGCCTCCCGGAATACTGTGCTGGGGAGAGATTCTACAGTTATATCTGAGCATCCGAGAAGGAGGGGAGTTAACAAGCCAAAGATCTAAATTTCCATCTAAAGATAAAAAGAGAAATTAAATCAAATCCAAAAATAGGAGAGCAAAAGGAGAATAATAAAGAAACGAGCCAGGATCAATAAACCAGGGGAGAATATGAAATGGAGAAAAAATAATGCAGCTCAGTTTCAGTAGTGGGATGTCAGAGAAAACAGCAAATTGGAAACTGCAGTGCCCAGGGCTCCCGAGAAGTAAGGAGATACTGCAAACATCAGGGTTGACTTTTCAGAACTCTGGAAACAGCCAGAACCCTACAGCAGTCAGGGGAATGTTCATCAAGAAGATCACACAATTTGCAGAGAAGTTGTTGGGGTTTTGTTTTTTGTAGCAGGAGACTAATACAGAGACCCACAACTAATTAGAACGCAGAGAGAAAGTGAGGTCCCCAGCCCCAACCAACATACCTGCAATGTAATGTAACCTCCACCCTGAAGTCTCAGGAACACTGCAGAAGCGGGTGTGGAAAGGCTGTCAGAGCCAGAGGACCACACCACTGCTGCCAGACAGTAACCTCTCAACACAAAAAGGAAGCTACACCAAGAAATCTCTGCAGTGTGTCTACCCTGAACAAGCTGGTAAGAACAATGCTAGCTGATATGCCAACGTGGAGAAATTCCATATGCTCCCATCCCTAGATGAAGAGATACAGATGGCCAAGGGCTGCTGAGATGGGGGATCGGCATTCTCTAGCCCCCCAATAGGTTATCCAGCCCCAGTGACCAGCCTTGGACCCACGTGTATGTGAACTATTCTAAACATACTTAGAAGGTTGTATATGCATATGTACACACACTTGTAACAATAATTATTACACAACAAGAGGTCGTGAATGCGGGGACTAAGAGACACACAGAGAGAGTTGGGGGTGGGAAGGGGGTGGTGTAGATGCTCATTAGGAATCCATAAATTTACCATTTAGAATAAAAGCAACAGTCAGAGTTAGGTCTCTATTGTGGTAAAACACTGTGAATAAGGCAACTTATAAAAGACAGTCTTTAATTGGGCTTATGGTTTCAGAGGGTTAAAATGCATTGCAGGTTAGACCAGTGACACACCTCCCCCAACAAGGGCCACACCTCCTAATCCTTCCCAAATGGTTCTGCTAAACCGCAGAGCGGCCCACCCTACACAACTCACTCTTCACAAGACCAACAGCTAATTTCTTCTCAGAAGCCACGTGGCCACAAGGAACTGTGTGGTGTATTCAAAATGCTGAACGTCAAACGAATATTTCACTGAGAGCTGCAATTCCAGGAAAACCACCCTTTAAAACAGAGAAGAAATTAAGTTATCCTTCGATACAAAACACACTGAGAATTTGTTGTAAGCACACCCATCATGTCAAAGAGTATGATGGGAAATTTCTAAATTGAAAGTGAGTAGCTGCATACAGTGACTCAAATCTGATAGCAAGAACACACAGCACCAGCAATGTAATTAAGTAACCCTAAAATTGTATAAGTGAATATTTCACCTCTTTTCTTCTTTTAACTGATTTCAAAGCAATTGTATAAAAGCAATATGCACATAATTGTACCTTAGACTCATAAAACGAAGGCATGTATTTGACAATAACTTCACAAAGGACGTGGGCGGGAACAAATTTGTGCTGGAAGAACATGGTGAATTTATTCCACAGACAACACGAAGAGATCAGAAGATGATAAACAGGAAAGGCTAACACAGCAAACTCCATCAGCATCGTCTTGCCCCACCTTCTCGTGGTTTCTACAGCAGGCATAAAGTGTTACAAAGAAGTAACCACAGCAATGGGTTGCTGAGTTTGTAACATGCAGATGTTAATAACAAATGAGGAACAAAGAAAGAAAGGACCAGAACCTCCACCCAACAGCATCAGAGTAGATATCCTTCTCAACAGCATACGGACCATTCCCCTGGATGGACCTCCATCACTTCCATTTAAAAGGATTGAAACTATAGAAACGGCACTGAGTATATTTGCTGATCTAATTGACGTTGTATCAATAAAAATAACGGAGAAGTGGGGGTGCAGTACTGGAGCACCTGCCAACCTCGTGGGAGGTTTTGGGTTTGATCCACAGGAATTCAGAAGGAAAGAGAAGGAGGAGAGAAAGTGGGGAGGAGACAGAGGGGTAAAGAGAAGGAGGAGGGGTGATAGGGAAAGACGAGGAGGGAGGCAGAGGAGGAGAGAGGAGGAGGGGAAGAGGAGGAGAAGACAAGAGTTGGGGAAGGGAAGAGGGTAGATGAGGAAGAGGAAATGGATAAAGTAAAATCGGAGAAGGGGGGGAGGAGGGAGAGGGTTTACTATCAGGATAATTAGGGAACTCCCAGCTATGCGGCTTTCACAAGAAGACTGGGTTAACATCTGTTAGTGCAATAGTGTTAGTGAAATTGTATTAATCAACCAAATGACCCTGAGAGACACAAAGAAATCACTGAGCGAAACTCAATACTTTTTAACAACAACAACAACAACAACAACAACAACAACAACAACAATAATAAAGCCACAACAAGCTAAGGACAGAATGGAACTTTTACAAAACATTATCTGTGTTAACAGTATACTTGTTGGGGATGCTGATGTGTTTCCACACTCCAAGGGATGAGGCAAGAATGCACAGTCTTGGTGTTTCTGATGTAAGGACAGCTTTATTTCATGAAAATTGGGTCAAAAAGACAGAAAGGGAGAGAAGAAAGGGAGGGAAAGAGGGGGAAAAGAGGGGAGGAATGGGGGGAGAGGGAAGAAGGAAGAAAGGAGGGGAGAATAAAAGAAAGAAAGAGAGAAAGAAAGAGAGGGAGAGAGGGAGGGAGGGGAAGCAGAAAGGAGGGAAGGAAGGAGGAATGAACAACCAGACTAAAACAAGAAGAAATGAAATATCTCTATTTGCAGATGTGATCCTTGTACATAGATGACCCTAAGGCCCATACTGGAAATTTATTAGAACTAATAAATCAGTTTGGAGATGCTTTGGGACATAGAAAACCAATATACAGAGATCAATTGCATTTTATATAGTGGCAATTAAAACATCAAAACTTAAATTAAGAAAACAATTTCACTTAGAGTAACATCAAACAGAAGTAAATGCCTTGGAGTAGATTTATGAAATGAAATGAAAAATGTGTACTTTTAAGGCTTCAACATTCCCCAGAGAAATCAAGGTTCTAAATGAATAGCAAGACATGCATGCTTGTGGGTTGAAAGACAGTTTCCTCAGTGGCAATATTCCCATATTAGTTCATTTTTCTGCTACTGTAATGAAATACCTGGGGCTAGGCACTTGAAAGAGAGTTTGCCTAGCTCATGTTTTTTCAGGCTTGACGTGGGAGCACGTGGATGGTGGCGCTGCAATGAAGTGCTGTGTAAGAGAGAGAACGGTCGCAGACAGGGGAGGTGCAGAGAGGGGTCAGCTTTGACAGCAGCTGGCTCTCTGAGGGCTGACTCGGGGTCCCAGGAGACTGGCCTCAATAACTTCCCAGTGCCCCTAACAAGACCTACCAATCCCCCTGTGGGTCCCACCTCTTGAAGGTCCCTCTCTCTCAATACCACACTGAAAGCCAGGCTCTCCACACACACACAAACTGAGGGAACACTCATGCTAACTCAAGCCATAGCTATACTTCCTAATTGAGTTTAAATCACTGCAGTCTTTACAGGACCCAGGATTCCCCAGGACTAACAAGTTGGTTCTGAGACCCATATGGAAATTCAAGGGACACAGAGTAGCCAAAATGTCCTGAAAACAGCAGAGCAGAGCAGAGCTGGGGGACTCTCACTTTCTTGTTAGAAAGATGATAACAAAGCTAAGGTGATTAAAGGTGCGGTGTGTAAATAACGGTGGGCAAACGGATCAGTGGAACACAATGGAGGGAGTCTCGGTGGATGAAGCACTTTGCCACACGAGCGTAAGAACACGAATTTGGGTCCAGTACTTACGTGAATGCAGACAGAGCAGGATAGCGCATGTCCGCAATCCCAGAATTCCTGTGATGAGATGGGATGTGAGATAGGGAGCTCCCTGCAAGCTCTTGGGTCAGCTATCCTGGCTCACAGAGGCAAACAAAGCGCTGCTCAGACAGGATAGAAAGCCCAGACTGACACCTGAGCTGTTCTCTACCCTCCTCCATATGTGTAGCAACACACGCATGAACACATGTGCACACATATCAATCATGCACATTGTATGAATGCATGCACATGTGAAAGTTTAACGTTTTTTTATTGAAAGTTCAAAGTCAATCTTGACATTTACAGTCAGTCATGTTACAGTCAATTTAAACAAGGCCGCCTAAGCAAATCAAACTCGGAGTGGCTATGCTTAAAGATTTATTTCCTCATTTAATGTATATGCGTGTTTTGCCTTCATTTATATCTGTGCATGGCACACATGCATGCCTTTTTCACATGGAGGTCAGAAAAGGGTGTCAGAGACCCTGGGACTGGAGTTACTGACAGTTGTGCACATCTGTGTGGGTGCTGGGAATCAGATCTGGTTTCTCTGGATGAGGCGCCATACTCTTAGCACTGAGCCATCTCTCCAGCCCAGAAGAGTCTTCCTAACACATTTCCTCAGAACCAGACACCAGCATGGAGCAGAATGAAGTGCTTCCTTATTTCACACCATTCAAGCTGGCTGAAAAGACACTATGGCCTTTGGGATAAAGGTTAAACTACAGACTTCTTACATAATAAGCCTGTGCATCACAACTGTAAATCTCACAGGTAGGTGTGAGATATGTGGACAAAACCACAAGCAACAAATCCAAAACAAACATAAAAACGAATTTTGTCAAAATCTAAAGTCCTCTGAAGAACACCATTGACTAAGTGGAAAGACAACCAACAGAACTGTAGATGTTTAAAGACATTGACTTTTAATTGGTCCTGTCCTCCTGAGAAACAGTGATGGTTAGGAAAACGTCCTTCACGTCTGTTTCATTAAACGTCTCATTGCAAAGAACCAGCCTTCCTCATGATTTACATGAGACTCTACTACCGCCCTCACTCACCTGTGACAAGATCAGACACAGCTTACCAGGGCTCCCAATTCTCTCCTCATAGGCACAGCCCGGCTCTTGGTGATCTCTCTCTCTCTCTGTGTCTCGTTATTGCAACAGAATGCTGAAAAAACACCATTGGAGGAAGAAGGGTTTACTCCAGCTTACAGTTTAAGGGGAAACAGTCCATGCATCGTGGTGGGTAAGGCATGACAGCAAGAATATGAAATGGCAGGTCACATGGCAGCAAATTAGGAAGCTGGTCACATGGCGTCTACAGACAGGAAGCAGGGAGCAATTGATGCTAGTATCCAGCTTCCTTTCAGTCCACACCCCAGCACAGCACAGTAGTTAGAGTAGTTCCTTCTTCCTCGGTTAACCGTTGCAAAATAATCTTTTTGTACACTGTGAAAATGTGTGTTTGGGGCTGGAGAGAAGGCTCAGAGGTTAAGACCACTGGGTGCTCTTCCGGAGGTCCCAAGTTCAATTCCCAGCAACCACATGGTGGCTCACAACCATCTGTAATGAGATCTCGTGCCCTCTTCTGGCATGCAGACATACATGCAGACTGAATACTGTATAATAGTAAATAAATAAATAAATAAATAAATAAATAAATACTAAAAAAGCAAATGTGTCTTTGTCAAGAAACCTTCTGGTTGGTTTAATACATGGTCAGGAGTCTAGACAGGAGAAAATAGGCAGGACTTCCGGGGAGAGAGAGGAACTGGAGATAAATCGGGTGTAGAGAATGGGAGAGAAACAAAAGCCATGTGGCAAAGTGTCTATTGATAGAGACAGGTTAGCTTGAGTTATAAGAGCTGGTTGGGAACAGGCCTAAGCAAACCACCAAGTTTTCATAATTAATAGTAAGTCTCCATGTCATTACTTGCAGGCTGTTTGTCCCACAAAAGAAAGTCTGACCACAGTTAACCTACCCTAGAAACTCCCTCACGAGCCCCATTCTTGCAGGCTTGTCGTCTTGGTGACTCAAGACGCTGTGATATTGACCATTAATATTAACCATCAAGTGCCTGATGTGGGCAGGAGCTCCCAACCATGAGTTAACTACCTTTCCCTTCTCCTCAGGAACCTGAAGCCTCCTCCTCCTCCTCCTCCTACAAGAATACCCTCCTGAGAAGCCCATGAGCACAAAGCCAAACAGCTGAAGCTCAGCCTCCAATTCTCTGTGCACCCGATCACCCATGCCTGAAATCTTCTCTCTTGTTTGAAGCCCTTTACTCAGGACACCCATTTTTACTGGAGATGCACTAAATGCTGGCCGTTTTTCCTAGCGCCATAGCTAACCTCTTCCCACTGCAAGATTAATAAAGGCACCCCTTATTGATGGAAAAATACATATTTTTCTTTGACCAGTAAATTCGTGCCTAGAAGAAGAAAATAACTCACAGAGTAGGAAAAAAGATTAATTTTTAGCCTAATCCCCTCAATGGACAAAAGAACAAAAGACACTTTTCAAAGAAGTTGATGAAAAGGCTTTGACACCAACAGTCACAAGATAATGCGAATCAGAACCTCAAGGAGGCACCCACAGCCCTTGGGCTAGGTAGAGACAAGGTCAGAGAGCTGTTGGTGAGGAGGCATCAGAGGTCACTCAAAGGACTGTAGGGGTGGGAAATGGCTCGGAGACTTTGAAAAGTGTTCCAGTAGATACCACATGACCCCGGAACTCCACTTAGACATACATGTTCAAGAAATGAAAACTCATGCTCATGTAAAAACACACATTGCTCATGGTGTTAGCGTGGGAAGACAGAAGAGCCAGAAGCAGTAGATGACAAGGTCTTCTGTAAGCAAAGGCCATGGAGGGGTGCTGCTCACTGACTTGCTCCTCATGGCTTGCTCAGCCTGTTTTCTTTTATCACCCAGGACCACCAGTCCAGGGGCTGGGTCTTCCCACGTGAGTTATTAGATTAAAAAAAAAAATGCCCTGGCAGACGTGCCTACAGGCCAATCTGCTGGAAGCATGTCCTCAGATGTCACTCCTACTTCCCAAGTGGCTCTGGTCTGTGCCAAATCAAGAAAAACTAACCAGCAAATGAAGAGATGGCTCAGCAGCCACAATCACTGGCTGCTCTTGCTGGAGGTTTCCAGAAGCTACACTGAGCAGCTCACAACTGCCTGCAACTCCAGTCCCAGGGCATCGGATGCCTCTGCTGGCTTTCCCAGTCACCTGCTCTCACACGCACAAACACAGACAGACACACATGTGTGTACATAATTGAAACTATTAAAAATATAGAATAGAGTCCATCTCCCTCATGGGCAGTGGGATGACCGTGATAACACAAAAAATCTGTATATCTGGAGTCCCACTCTACCTACCCTTCCATTGTCTATGGCTCTGGCAACCTCTGACCCCAAGACCAAGTGGGTCTAGAGGGCAAGAGTGAGAGATGGGTGGGATCTCAGATGAGAGTCTTCTGACTCTCTCATACTGCATGAGAATGTTAATAGCCTCCTCACCGTTTCCGTGGAGCTCACTGTCACCATACTATAGTGGCATTTCACCTTGCCAGTGAACTTGTAGTAGTGGCCACACCCTTTGGGCATGGTTTCAGGTGTTGATGTACCCCCTTTAAGGTAGAGGAGCAGTGGGCACATACTATCATTGAAGGCGGGGTTTAAATAAGTTCATCATTCTGTTCTGTTGGTTGCATCCCTGTGGCTGCAGGCTGTGGTCTTCTGTGGGTCTCTGGAGCGGCTCTGCTTTATGATGGTGATGTTCATGTCAAGCCTGGAGGAAACAGCTTGCTGCAACAGGGGTGAGCGAGGCTGATAAGAGGAGATGCCATGGGCTCCCAGGTTACTTCTGTGGCCATGAAAATGCCATAAAATTGATTGTGGCAATCACAGCATAATTCTGCGACTATATGGAAAGCCATTGAATTGTTCACTTTAAATGGGTGGATTTTATGGCATGTGAATTATACCCCTATAAAGTTGTAATAAAATAATAAAGAAACAAGTAAAATGATAGAAAATTATGCGCCGTGTAGGCAGTAATCGAAGGAAAGCTAGAGTAGCCACATCAGTACCAGGCATGGTGGCATCTAGAATAAAAACAAAACAAAACCAAAACAAGCCACCCAGAATAAGCACAGGCATTATCTAATGATAAAGGGACAATTTACCAAGAAAAAATAGAAATTTCAAATGTGTATGTGTCTGTGCCTAACAACAAAGCTCCCAAACACTGACCCAGAAGCTGGCTGACGTGGAGGAATCGTACGAGATTGTGATTCCTTTCGGGGAATTCATTGTAACATCCAGGGACGTGGGAACTTCCACCCCACCCTTCCATGAGGGGAAGGCAGCCCTCATCCCACCCACCACCTCCTCATCAGACACCATTCCACCCCACCCCACCCTGCTCCACCCAACTCCATCCCAACCACAGCTGTTTCAATACTAAGACCATTTCTAAGGGTTTTTGATTACCAGGTCTGGAAGCATCGTTCTGTACCTAGCCTTACTGAGGAGTTTCCCAGAACGACTTTCTGTTTGCTAAATGCCTTTTCTGAATCTATGCAGTAAAACATGGATTTCCTCCAGTTCTATAAATATAACAAATTTTAGTGGTGGACTGTTTAAATGTTGCATTCATGGACTAAAACCCAGTGAACAGTGAAGCGATGCCCCTTTAGTGCACTTCTAAAATCAGTCTAATGCCATTTGGTTCACGAGGGGTAGGCTTCCTTTATCGGTTCTCAATGTTTTCCCCAAGTTGACTATTAAAGTCATGCTGATTTACAAAAAGAAATGGGTACCGTCACCCAATTTCCACTGTTTTTATGAAATTAACTTTATCCTTATACATCCATTTAAAAGGATGAGCTGAGCAGAGCACAGACTCTCTCTTTCAGAGGTGATAAAACTGTCTAATGCAATCGTTTTGCTGTTTAAGCCAGATTGAACCACTACCTAATGCTCCTACATGTGAGGTCACAATGTATCCAATAGAAAAAGCACATGGTACGCACATGCCAGGCAGGCATACGTTACAGAGTGTCCATCAGTGAGTTCACAATTAATGAACACAAAGCATAAATTAGCTTACATGCCCTTAAACTCGCATAAATCAGAGCTATGAGTTGATCTGTTGATGAACATGATTTGACGGGAGTCTCACAGGAACCCAGCTTTGAGTCTCCCCTAAAGCAAGCGCTCAGAATTTGCTGACTTGACATTTGGGGTCACTCCAAGAGTCTCCACACAGCTGTGAGAGCTGGCAGCTGACTCCACATGCCTATCTCCCAACAGATCCACTCGAGTCAGATGCTCAAAATAGCTTCGTGCTTATGTTCCCCCAACGATGTAAACTAGAGCGTTTGTAGTGGCTTCATGTGTAATAGCCTTCAAGTAAAATCTCCCGATAGTCCATCAGCAATAAAATACCTTTGGTATATTCCCAGTAAGAGGGAATAAACAATAGCACTCATTAAAAGAAGGAAATGGGTCACTGGAAGTGTGTCCTTGGGAGTAGCCTTCCGTCTCTCTCTTCATGCTTCCTGACTGCCGTGATGTGAGGGACTGCACCCACCGGTGCCCTTATCGCCAGCACACTCAACCCTCTGAATTCTTGCTTTTACTAACCTTATAGATGCTGCTTAGCAAGAGTAGGTGAGCCAAAAGGGTGTGTATGATATGATTTCATTTATAGGGCATTCAAGAACAGGGCAAAACCAACCCACGGTACTAGGTAGGAGGCTCACCTAGTGTGTGTGTGTGGAAGGGGCGGTCCTTACTGAAGAGAGGGTAGGCAGGCTTCATGGCTGCTGATGGTACCCTGGTTTGTAACTGGGAGCCGGATGGATGGTGCTGTGGCTTGAATGAGAAAAGGCCCCAGAAGCCAGTGGATTTGAACAATGGCTCCCCACCTGGTGATGATGCTTGGGAAGATTGTAGACCCTTTACAAGGAGGGGCTCCATGGATGAAGCTTTCAGGTCTGATAGCCTCGTTTCATATTCATGACAGTCAATTCAGCATGGCTGCCCAGCCTCCTGCTCCTGCGGCAAGGCACGGCTCCCCTGCAGTGATGGACAGTAGCCACTCTGCAACCACAAGCTGGAATGAACTCTTCTCCCACAAGTTGCTTTAGTTGGGTATTTTGTCACAGTAACGTGGAGTAACTAAGATAATTGCAGTGGCTTCTTGCTTTGCCAGTGAACTTCAGGTGGTGGCCACATCTTATGGGCGTGGCTTCAGGTATTCAGACTTGGCCACTTATAAGGTAGAGGAGGGGCTGACTCTCTCTCTCTCTTGGGTTGTGGAGAGCATTGGGAGAGCAGAGACTGCATCTCCTGGAACAGGAAGCCCGAGGTGGTTATTTACTCTGATCTGTGTGAGCGCCTCCCTAATAAACACCTATTTATCTTTTATCTTGGGTCTGCTGGACTCATATTTAAATCCTGCCTTCAAGATACTTGTAGTGTCAAAATTTTAGAAATTTGTAAATCAATAAACAATTGCAGGTGGTTCTTTCCTCACGTGAGACTAAAAGGATGACAAACCCTTATTCCCTCCGTTGTTTCAGAGCCTCTTTTTTAGCACCTCTTAGGTGGTCTGTTTGCTATTGAACAGTGTCAACAGTGTCAACAGTTTACTCAGGAAGGCATGTCCTCAGCGTCAGGGAGAAAACAAGAATTCTCTGCTACCAGTCTACCCCCAGTCGCTGGCTGAGCTCCCATGACAAAAGGCAAACCACTAGGAGCTAAATGAACCAGCATCACTGTCTTGTATGCTGTACACATATATTGGAGCCACACCCAGAGGACCGCAATTCTAAAAGATGTGGCTTAGAACCGATGAGCTGGAGGCAAAGGACTCTGGGTCTCTAAGGCTGGCTGACTGGAGGCAAGTCAAGGAGGCCAGGTAAGTGAAGCTTGCACAGTAGAAGGCTGTGCAGTGTCCTCCAGCTCATGGGGGTCAGGGCTGTCCTCCATACTTGGCCTGTGTCCTACCAGATAGGAGAGAAGGGGGGTTCGCTTTTGTAGATGTCTGTGTAGCTATCAAGAGAATGAGGAGAACACAGGGTTTTACTTTTGGAATTCTTCAAGAATTTTGCCGGGAGGTGGTAGTGCTCAGGAGGCAGAGGCAGGTGAATCGCTGAGTTCCAGGCCAGGCTGGTCTGCAGAGAGAGTTCCAGGACAGCCAGGGCTACACAGAGAAACCCTGTCTTGTAAAACAAAAAGACGAGAAGAAAGAATTTCATACATGTATATAATGTATTCTGACCAGTCAAGCCCCATTTTCCTCCAACTCTCCTCTGACCCCCTAACACATCCCCAGCTCAACTGCATGTCCTCTTTTTCTTTTTCTTTTTTTCTTATGTCCCACTGTGTCTAATCACGCCACCTATACAGCCACATATTGGAGCATGGACAGCCTGCAAGTGGCTGCATCTCCCAAAGAAAACCAGCTAGCATTCCCGGAGTGACCATTAACCGCCAGTAGCTGGAGTTTAGGCTGGATGATCTTCTGTTGGCAACATGGCTGATGGAAGTTCATAAATACAAGAGCCATGCTCTGTCTGTAAGATGGCATTTCACAGTCCTCCTACATGCATGTTCACGTGTGTGTGTGTGTGTGTGTGTGTGTGTGTATGTGTGTGTGTATCCGTGTGTGTGTGTGTGTGTGTGTGTGTGTGTGTGTGTGTTTGTGTGTGTTTGTGTGTGTGTTAGGGTTTCATATTGCTGTGAAGAAACACCATGACCAAGGCAACTCTCACAAAGGAAAACATTTATTTGGGTGGCTTACCACTTCAGAAGTTTAGTTCATCATCTTCAAGGTGGCGTGCAAGCAGACATGGTGCTGGAGAGGGACCTGAAAGTTCTACACCTTGATCCCCAAGCAGCAGAAGCAAGTATAAAGTTAGGCATGGCTTGAGGATATTCGAGACCTCAAAGCCCACCTGTTCAGTGACACGCTTCCTCTAACAAGGCCACACCCACTACAACAAGGCTGTACCTCCTCATAGTGACACTCCCTATGGAGGCTGAACATTCAAACACATGAGTTTACAGAGGTTATACCTATTCCAACCATCTCTCTCTCTCTCTCTCTCTCTCTCTCTCTCTCTCTCTCTCTGTCTCTCTCTCTCTCTCTCTGTGTGTGTGTGTGTAACAATTTTCAGAAGTCAATTCTCTCTTTTCATCACGTGGATCTCGGGGATGAAACTTAGCCGTCAGTCTTGATGGCAAGTATCCTCACCCTCGGAGCCCATCTTTCTACCCTCAGCGTTCTCCTGTGTTCACTTCTCTCCTACCCCAGCCAGCTAATGCATTGGACTAGCTTCTCTGAACATGTCATTTCATAGCAGGTGGGGCCTTGAAAACAGACACTCTACATGGAAAGGGTTTCCATGTTAGTTCTGCACATCTTCCATCACAAATGGACCTGTTGCTGGAGGCCATGGACTGGCGGGCCACAGCAGGTGACACACTGAACATGTCATACAATCCCTGTGTGGCTCTTTCCTCATCACTCCTACCTGGCAAGGTCTGTGAGAGGATGTAGTCTACAGTCTGCATTTGGCTGCTTTGGTGCATGACAAAAAGCACACTAAGGTGAACTTTTACCTTCGTGTTGGGTACAGTATGGTCGGGAGACTGAGATGTGAAAATAATCCCACCATCGACCAATGAATAAACAAGCAATCCTAAATTGGTCTCCGTCTTGAGTAGTTCCTCAGCTCTCCAGAGTACAGTAGAGAAGGCTCCCATGCCTGAAGACTAGCATGGCCGCTGTGTGTGCAGACAGGCATGGATTTCTCTGCCACGGTTGGTCCCAGCCCACTGATGAAGGCAGATTCTTAGAGGCTTGCCTGTTCTTTTCACTCACAGGTGTAAGTCTACCAGACAGAACCTGACATGAGGTCTATGGACACTTCCCCCAAAAAGCGAAATGCTAAGATAAATGCTCTACCCTGAAAGGAGCTCCAGTCAGCTCCCCGCCAGGAAGGCAGATGCTCGGAGCCCAGGGCTGGCTGCCAGCCCAACTTCCTGAATGTTCCTGTGGCCAACTCAGGCAGAGCTTGGATTTGACAGCCTATAGAAACACAGCCATTTACCTGATGCCCAGGAAGGCTCCTTTGCCCACTGAAGGACAGAATTAAGTGGGTCAAAGTTTATTTTGAGATTTATGGTTCTCTTAACTGAGGATGGTAGACCCACAGACCCTTGAGAACTTCTCTGTGGTGGAGAAAATTCCGTGTTGTCTCTGAATGAATGCCGTTGCAGAGAACTGTCCATCCAAGCCAGCTTTGTGGCAGGGAGATGCAGATAGAGATCACTGCTCTTAGCCACTTAGCTCCCCTGCCCCCGCCCATTCTAGAGCTTCATCTACTCATGTACCATTGGAGACCATGCCCCCTCACACTCACAGGGAACACATTGTTAACAGGAGAAACTGCTGGGTGGGGCTCCATTAGTCACTGTGAAGGTATGCGCTAACCTGTACATTTCTACTGAGTGTCTCTATCCCAAGGGTAATGGTCCCATGTGTTCCCTCCGAGCACACTGGCTCATTGTCTCTTTCTCCCCTTGAAGGTCTGTGGGCTTCTGCTGCTGCTGCTCCAGCCTGCCTTCCCACCTCCTTGGCTCCTCAGTTATTAACGAATTGGATAAAATCTTTGGCATGTGTTTATTTTATGTTGGCATAAAGGCTCTTTATAGCCTTAATGTTTGGAAACTTACCTGTAGGAAGTGAAAATTCAGAGATGAAGACTTTGAGGCCTGGGCAGACCCCATACATAAGTCATACTCAAGGCTCCGGGGACCTCAGGAGTCTGGCCCTGGGCTTGATATGCACGTTAAACCTCAAGGCTAGAAACCCACGGCTCTCACTTTCCCAGAGATTCAAGGGAAGTAGAAAAAGGAGGTCTCAGATTTTCATCTTTGTATAAAAATCACCTCCAGTTCTCCCTGTCAATTCCAGGATTCATGACACATCAATATTCCTGGAGCAATTTGGGTCCTAATTTACAGTGACAGGACATTAGCCATGCACACCCGAAGCATACGGCATGTCCCTTTACATACCAAGATGCCAATTAATTTTGAACATTTCACTTCCAGGTGCCTTGATTTACATTGAAATCCCATGTATATAGAAGAATAATGGAGGGGCAGGGGAGGTTGAACTGAGGATCAAATATCCCACCTTGTTTAAGAAAGTCATGAGGTTATTTGTAACCCCCAAGGGAATACACAGTAAATATGATTTGTGTGTGATGCGTGTGTGTTGTTATTGCTGTTGTGGAGGCCTGTAGAATCTCAAAGCAGGGCTTTGCCCTCCATGCCATAATTGTGTGACCTTACAGTTGAATAGGAAACATGCCGCACAAACTCATGTGTTTGAACTCTCTGCCCCAGTTGGGGGTGCTGTTTTAGGAGGTGCTGGGTAGGAGGTGGAGCTGAGCTGGGAGAAGCAGGTTGCAGGGGTGGGACTTGAGGGTTAAATCTTGGCCCAACTTCCTGTTCCATCTCTGTTTCCTTACGTTCCTAGATGTGAGCGAGCTGCCTCATGCCCCTTTTGCCACAGCCAAGAGTCACTGGCACCACTCTGCCTTTCCACTGTGGTGGAGTGACCACAGTGAACCTGTCCTGTTAGGTCACAGAGACTAGAAAGGTAATTACTGCACATGGTAAAGACCTTTAAGTTCCCAGGCCCTGAAGCTGCACAGGCATTGTGCCCAATTTTCCAGTGTCCCGATACTGGTTCCCCAGGCATAGATCCCCATTCTATGAACACTCACTCCTAACAGAACACTTATCCACGTGAGGGACAATTGCCCATGTCCTCATTGTTATTACCTTGAATCCCAAATCCTGGAGACAGATCTCCACATCTCCATTTAACATAAAAGAAAACGAGGTGTCTGTGCGAGATCAAGACAGGGAGCACCTGATCTATGGTAAGATCACAAAATGCCAGAACTTAAAATCACTGCCCTCCCACGCTGTTGTAATCACTGCACACAGAGATCCAGGAGTTGGGGGAGAACTGGCAACTCAGTTTTTTTACTGAAAACCGTTTGCCCTGCAAGTGTAAGGGACCTGAGTTCAATTCCCAGAGTCAGTTTTGCAATCTCAGTGTGTAGATTGAGATAAGTGGATTTCTGAGCCTTGCTGGGCAGACAGCCGTGTCAAGCCATGGAGATTTCAGGGACAGTGATGCACCCCCTCATAAATCTTAGGTGGGGAGCGACTGAGGAAGACACCTGAATTGATATCTGACCTCCACATGCTATGTGTACACACATGAATACATGAACTCAGGAGAGATTCTCAGGGTGGACTCTGGCCAAGGAGGCAGCCCTTTGCTCTACCCCAAGCCTCTGTATGGATGCCAAGCCCTTGACTCACCTTTCCAAGGACAAGACCCTTCACTCGCAGCCTCCTCCCCATGTCTATTTCTGTTTGTTCTTCCCCAGGCATCTCTCCATTCACAGCCTGTAATGGCACCTTGGAGCTGCCCCGGGCTTGCTCTACTGCACCCAATTTGCTGCATTCAATTGGGACAAAACATCATTATACATGAGCTCCACCAAGGAAGACGTGAGATGTTCTCCAGAAACACATCGGTCATGGTCCATTTAATGTCAGAGAAGTAAATGTGAAGGCGTTGTGATTATAATTATTGCTTTTGGATGCTTCCCCTACTACTCTATGCAAAATCTGCAATTCCCTTGACAAAATGGTAGAACATGGGAAGGGACCCTGATTCTCTTGAACTTACAACAGGGAAAAACTCACTGTGCATGCCACGGGGCAAGAGAGGCCCCATCCGCTGCAGCCCTGATCTTCCCAGCTGTTGCTCTCCCCTCTGAAGAATTCAGCCCAGGAGGATGAGAAGGGGCGCTCACGGCCACCAAGGAGACAAGAGATGGAGCCAGTGGTTACCACACAAGAGTGTTCAGGAAGGAGCCTTGCTTTGGCTTCCACGTGGCCCTTCATCTCCTTGTAAAGTGAGGTCATGTGGGCTGTTTTCTCCCATTGAAACTTAATTTGGGATGAATTGTCTGCCCCAAATAAAAGAGAAAAACAAAAGAATCTGAAAGGACCTCAGAGTATGACCTTCCTCAGAACCAGGGAGTTTATTGATAGGCTATGACAAAGAAGGGTGGGGACCCAATCCAGAAGGGAAAGACCCAAACACATACAGACATGCACAGAGGGACTGTGACAGGAGGGGGCCCAGAGAGGGAACCCTGAGAAGATAGGGGCAGCAGGCTGGTGTATGCCACAGTGGCTAAGGTACTTGCCACACAAGAATGAGGACCTGGGTCAGACCTGGAGAACCCAAGTAAAGCAGGTACATCTGCAATCCCAGCGTCCCTACAGTGAGAGGGGATGTGGAGACAGGAGGACGCCCAATGTCAAGAGACTCCACTTAGAAAGGGTGGAAGATGAGGGCTAAAACTCAAAGTTGTCCTCTGTCCTCCACACGTGTGCCATGGCAAGCACATGTCCACACTCATATGAACACACACATATTATATGAACACATATACACACGTGCACATCATATAGAGAGATACAAACACACAGCCTCTCACACATAATGCTTAAAAACAAGACAGTCAGAGATACATGAGCCTTCTTTAAGCCAGAGGACACAAAAGCAACATAATGTTTGCAGCAAACATCAGAGCCTGGAGGGAGACCAGAATTGGTGTCTCTCTTAGTTGGAGTTACTATTGCTATGATGAACCATGACCAAAAAAAAGCAAGCTGGGGGGAAAATGGCTTATTTGACATATACTTCCATGTTGTAAGTCCATCACTGAAGGAAGGCAAGACAGGAACTCACACAGGACAGGAACTCGGAGGCAGGAGCTAATGCAGAGGCCATGGATGGATATTGCTTACTGGTTTGCTCCACATGGCTCACTCAATCTGTTTTCTTATATAACCCAGGACCACCAGACAGGGTTGGCACCAACCACAATGGGCTGGGCTCTCCCCCATCAATCACTAAGAAAATGCCCTACAACTGGATCTTTTGAAGGCATTTTCTCAGTTGAGTTTCTCAGTTGAGTCCTTCCAGATGACTCTTGTGTCCCCTCAGACACCCAGGTGTAGCCTCCAGTTCACACCTTCATCTTAAGCTTCTGACTTCTGGAACACTGAGAGAATACATTCCTGTTATTCAGACAACCTGCCACGTGCTCGTTATGGTATCTAGGAAGTGACAAAAATTCCACATAAAGAGATGTTAAGAAAGATTTTCTTCTAAGTCCACGACATATTTGGTTATTGGGATGCACAGCTGTGTTTGTCTACAAAGTCACTTCCGTGGCTCTCAGTCCTCATGGGAGAAAGCAAACGGCTCCTAACCTGAGTGCAGAGAGGTCCTGGGTCTGGGAAGTTCTAGTCATTCTCATCAGCACCAGGCAGCTGTGGCTCATGATTTGAGCAGTGTCAGCCACACTTGGTCACTGACCCTGTAGAATGACAGCTACCAAATGTCTCTGGAATTCTCATCATCCTTCCTATTTGACTCTAACCTTATTTCCGAGGTGAGGATGGCTGTAGACCAGAGCCCCTCTCTATAGTAGGCTGGCTGAGACTGCAGCGTCTACACTGGCTGACCGTAACAGCAAGCACCCTCTAGTATCACTGTAGACATGTCCACATATAAAAGGACTTGCTTCCAGCACCGTGTCAGTGGCAATCATCACAGTGGCCAGATAGAGCCACAGAAGCAGCAGAATGGTGGCACCTAAATTCCCAGAAAACACTGGAACCCCCTTTCTCATCCAGCCCTCTTTTTCACACCTTTTACACCAAATTCACCATCTCTTGATCCCTGGGGGCAGAGAAATTGTTCTGTGAGTCTAACTCCCACTTCTATTCTTGGCCAAGAATAAAACCCTCCCTCCCTGTACCATAGGCACTACATCTTATAATTGGTTCCACAATTCCAGCATATGAAGGGGATCGGATTGGGGGTCAAAATTTGAAAACACAAAGGTGTAGGGGGCCGTTTCCTGCATTCTCCATTACAATAATGGTGCCTAAAGACACCAAGATGTAAATTACTTCACAGGCGCTGGGTAATCTCCATTCCTTTGATCTCTGCCTATCCCGTGGCTCATTTGGCCTGAGGAGCTGAAGACATTCATAGGGTAACATGTCCCAGCGGCTGCTTGTCAGCCTTTTTAAGGGATGGGTTTCTTAGTTCAGAGTCTCCGCTCTGGTAAGCTTATGCTCTCCCCAACTCTCAAGATGCATTAAAGCTTGTCTGCAGAAGGATCCGAGTGTCCTGCGTGTATTTCTTGCCGGCCGAGAAAATACAGCATGCGCGGGACACAAAGGGAGTTAGGAGCTTAAGTGCCATGTTCATCGGGAGGAAGGAGGGGACTCTGACAACCTCTGCCTGTTTGATGAAACTGGAACCCTACTGAAAAGCCTTTCTGTCTGGTTCCAGAGGAGAAGAGAGAGAGAAAGAGAAAGAGACAGGTGGCGTCCTTCGATGATGGTCAGAGAGAGCATGGGCCACTTTGTACAGTGTCTGAAGGTGTCAAATGCCAGACTTAGGTATCAGTCTCTGAGCCCAACATTTTCCTGTGTTCCTGTCCTCCTGGGTGTCTGACCCTCTCCCAGAAGCCCCTCCCACAACCCAGTGACTGTTCTTACATGGGACCAGCACACCTGTGCTCATCAGTTCTCACTAAGAGCAAACACCAGAAGGAATCGGCATAAAGAAGAGTCGATTGCTTCAGCTCACAGCATCAGAGGTTCCATCCATCGGGGCCGGAGGGCTCAGTACAGTAAAGTCATTAGACTCATGTTGGCCAGGTGAGCAGCAGAGAAAGCATGGAGGCTTGGTGTCACCCTCAAAGGCTTGGCCTCTGGGACCCGCCTACTCCATCCACACTCCACACGGCTCTTCCTAAAGTTTCCATGTTTTCAAAATTAGCACCATCATCCTGGATCCAGAACCCAGGAGTCTGTGGGGTCTCACACACCCAAACAACAGTGTCTCACCCAGCCCAAGGAAACAGGGTTCTGGTGGACTTTCTCGGACACTCTGCTCCACTCTCTCCAGACACCTGAGGAGAAGCTGTGAATCCACAGGGTGGAGAAGAAACATCAGCAAGCTCTCTCTCTCTCTCTCTCTCTCTCTCTCTCTCTCTCTCTCTCTCTCTCTCTCTCTCAGGATGACCCTCAAACTCCCAATAGGGAGTGCCGATTTTGATCAAAGCAAACCACCTCAGCCCACAGCTAAAGCCACTAGACTGGAAAAGAAGTTTATACTCACAAGGGATAGATTCTCCCTGTCCACCAGGAAGAGGAAGTTGACCAAGTCATTGAAGGTCTCATCAATGGCACCCTTCCCAGATAGACCGTCCTGTTTAGTTCACAGAGGTGCAGTTTGGGCCTGAAGTTTAAACAAGTTCTTCCGCTGTCCCTTCTAGAGCTTTACTGTCTTTCAGGGTTGACTCACATACATACTTACATGCAAACATACATACCATATATATATATATATATATATATATATATATATATATATGCATGCAAACACACACATACATACATACATGCATGCAAACATATATATATATACACACACATACATACATACATACATGCAAACATACATACCATATATATACATACACACATACATACATACTTGAGCCATTAAATCTGCTCATTTTCCCCGATCTTATTTTTATGACATCTTGGAACACTGTTTCATATCTTCATGGGCTTTTTAACTTTTATCTTTAATTGACACATATTAATGTGTGTGTTTATCAGGTGCCACACAATATTTTGATACATGTACATCAAAATCAATATAAACATCATTTCCATCATTTCAAATATCCGTCATTTATTATGTGTTTGGAACTGCCCTAGTTAGCTTTAATTATCAACATGACACAACCGAGAGTCAACTGAGAGGAGAAGCTTCAATTAAGAAATTGCCTAGTTAAAATTGCCCTGTGGTCTTGCAGAATTGTCCATACAGGCAATCCACTGAGCCAATAAAGCAAACTTGAATCTAGGATGGAGTCAGCAATTGGATGATCGGGATTAGCCATAAAGTCCTTGGAGGACTTTGCAGGGTGGCTAGAGAAGACAAGAAGAGACTTGGGAGAAGTTTGGAGGAATTTCCAGTGGACGGCAGTTCTGGAGAATGTGGAGAGAGGGTCAGTGTTTTCTTAGGTTTTTCAGATCTTTATCTCAATTTCTGACTCCCGAGTTTTTATTGTGCTAGAACAAATTGGGTAATTGTTTCATTTGGCAGCTACACTGTGGAAGTGTCTGTGGGGGATTGATTTGATTATTAATTGATGTAGGAGGGTGGAGCCCACTGTGGGAGGCACCATTCCCTGAACACAGGATCCTGAGCTGTGTAAGAATGCTAACTAACACAAATCTGTAAGCCAGCCAGTAAGCAGCCTTCTTCGGTGGTCTGTGCTTCAAAATCCTGCTTGCCTGAGTTCCCTCAATGAGGGATGTGTAAGCCATACAAATTCGTTGCTTTCCTAAATTGTTTTGGGCAGTGTCTCTGAACTTGGAACTCACAGGCTTGGTTGAACTGACTGACCAATGAGCTCCGTGGATCCTTCTCTCTCCCTCCCCCAGTGCCGACGACTGGCCAATGAGGTAGCTCATTGGATCCTTTTCTCTCTCCGCCCCCAGTGCTGAGATTACAGGGGCATGCCACAGACTGAATTTTTTATCTGAGTGCTGGAGAATCTGACCTCAAGCCTTCATGTTTGTACAGCAAACACTTTACAGATTGAGCTTAGAGGATGAACAGCCAGCTCCATGACTCCTCTTCCAGCTATTTTAAAATATACATTAAACGTTTGCAGGCTGCTGTCAGCCTGTGGTACCCTAGGCCCCTAGATTTGATTCCTCCAGTGTAATATCTTTGGTGCCTATGCTTCATTCCCTCTCTATCCAAACTCCCCCCTGTATTTCGCAGCCTCTCTTGACCTCTGTTCCAGAAGATCTCAGCTGAAGGATACAGATGAAAATTATTTTCCTCTATTACACTATCCTTGCAGTTAACACGGAGTGCTACTCAAAGATTATTGCCAAAATAAATCAATTTCTTAATAGAAATTCAGAGACACATAAAGGTCTTCAGAGAGTAACTACAATGGGAAGGAAGGGAAGTGTTCTGTACCAGACAGAATCTGTCTCTGTGTGTGCAAATAGCAGAGAAAATACAAGGTAGAGGAGGGGGGATTATTTTGGCTCACAGTTATAGTACATCAGAGTGGGGAGGGAAGAGTGGAGTGCAGCCATGAGCATGGTGGTAGCCAGAAGGGAGAGGGAAGGAGAGAGAGAGAGAAAGAGAGAGAGAGAGAGAGAGAGAGAGAGAGGAGAGGGAGGGAGGGAGGGAGGGGAGAGAGGGAAGGAGAAAGAGAAAGAGAAAGAGCTAGAGAGAGAGAGGAGGGGAGAGAGGGAAGGAGAGAGAGAGGGGGAGGGAAGGAGAGAGAGAAAGAGACAGACAGAGAGAGAGGAGGGGAGAGAGGGAAGGAGAGAGAGAGAGGAAAGGAGAGAGAGAGAGAGACAGAGAGACAGAGAGACAGAGAGACAGAGAGAGTCCTGGTGGACTTCCTCCTCCTCCCCTCATTCCCTCTAGTCAGCAGCCTGGCCTATGACATGGCATCACCATACCCACCTTCAGGATAGGTCCAGTTAATCGTCTCTGAAAAGTCTTCACAGATATCCTTCCGGGTGTGAGCAGGGCAGTGAAACCACCAAACTGGGCTGCTCCACATGTAGAAAGGTCATTGAGGGTCAAACTACCAAGATGTCTCTCTGGCAGGGAGCTTTGGAGCAAAGTCATGGAAAAGCAAGTGAACTTGAGTGACAGTCTGCCAGGTGGGGTCTTTGAGTCAGATTCAGGCTGTTCATATTGATGAAGAATGAGATGCTCTTGCTGTGGTGAGGCTGAGTAAGGGATGGTCCTAGTGAGGAGAACCCTGACTTCAGGCTTCTGTTACCCAGTAACAATCATTCTGTTTACCCAGCCAGAGTCCTCTGTCAGGGACCAGCACCAGCATTGTAGGGGGGCAGGGCACCAGCACCAGCATTGTAGGGGGGCAGGGCACCAGGGCACTTTGGACCTAGCACAATTATTGCGGGAAATTACCAATACGGAGTCAGGTAGAACTATAGGGGTATTTAATAGGGAAAAGCCTTACTTACAGAGCAACCTAGCCAGCCGGGGTGGCAGAGGTCTGTATGCAAGCCCAAAAGCGAAAACGAAGTCGCCCTACAACCCCTGACCACGCCCTCGCAAGCTTGTGAGGGCGTGGTCAGGCACACCTGTACCCAGCCCCTAAGTAGGCGTGGCTACAGCTTCCCCTACACACAATGTCTATCTCTAATCTCAGAGGTCCTTCCCACTCCCATCAAGGTGACAGTCAATATCGGTGTCAGTTACAACTCAGGAATCACAATAGACTCCAGGATGGATACCAGAGCTGGTGGCCACGCCTCCCATGTGCATGCCCTAGGCTGTTGCTGTGTGAGGTCACCTCAGTCCCTCAGACACCGCTGCCCTGAACTCTTCTAGCTCATGCCGAGCCTCTTCCCACTGCTGGCTTCCACCTTCAGCCTGTCTCCCATACTTAACCCGGGCACAGCGGCTTTCTGTCCAGCTCTGTTGAACCCTTTAAGCGAGTGTGAGGGCTGGCGTTATATTTTAAGTTTTAATTTACTCTGCTTAAGCAATCTATAAAACAAAAAGTACCTCTAGCCTGTGAGCCCCACTTGCCCAAGGACAGGTAAATTCCTGGAATGCTGGCAGCTGTTGCTCCTATAAGATAACAAGCCATGTGTTTCCACTTCTGTATACAAGGTGGATTGCTGCAACTTCACAGGGTGTGCTTGATCACACATACGCTGGAGGTATGAAAGCAGGAAGTACCTCAGCATGCATGCTTGTCCCTGACGGATGAAGACAGGAATGTGTAGCCTGACTAATGTAATTTGGCATCATTCACTGGGAATCCTGGTATCCACCTTCCTAGCCAGTATTTCATAAAGCTTGCTTCAAATTTGGCCCAAAAAATGTGGTAGTGGTCTTATTCTCACCCAGTGGGATTAACAGAAGCCACCCAAACTGAAGGAGATTTAGGGACTCCCTCCCCAGCCCGCCCTGTCTTACAGAGGATGTCAGGTGGAAGGGTGGTTGTGAGAGCTGGGCTTCCTCTGACTTCTGCACTGATGTCCTCACTCTGGATGCCTTGTTTTTGTGCTCTCTGTCTGTCCCTCTCTGTTTCTGTGTCTCTATCTTGCTCATCCCTCCCTTTCCTTTCCTCTTTAAACTATAGGGAGGAATGAGCATAGCTGGGCTGGGAGGGGAGAAAAGGGAGCTGTTCCAGGTCTAAACCATAAATGCTCTGTAGACTTGCTTTTCCTTTGCCTAGAACCCTGTCCTTTATCGGGTCTCCTCTAGGATCCTGAGTCTGTGCTCCCAGCAGGAGGCTGCCTGACCCTCTGTAGAAGTAGCTGGATTGAATGGTGGATGGAGTGGGTCCCCCCTCACCAGAACAGCGGACGAGGTCGCATTTTATCATCTCTATCTCACAGTCTCGTTAATTCTGGATTCATTTTGCTTTAAAAAAAAGAAAATCTGTCTTATAATACGAAATTAATGTCTTCCCATTTCCTGTGAGCTCTCTTCTGTGATTAAAGAGTTTTCTGAAGTCTTAGAAGAAAAAAAAATACCCACAGGCCAGGGACCAGGATGTGTTTCCTGTTCCCTCTTGGCCTATCAGAGAGTGCCCTGCTTCTTGGGAGAGACACGTGGTTCTGACAAATGCCCCCTGGAAAGGACTTTGAGCAGCCAACCTGGTACCCAGGCAGAGCACAGGGACCTAGTGCAGAATCAAACATTTTCTCATACATGCCAGCCCTCCTATGAGGGGAGAACCCTGCCGTGTCTGTGCCACCTCCACCACAAATGCAGAAGCCACCCCGTATGTCCCCAACATGGCACAGTGGTGGCCTCTGGCTAAGATCCCAGTGCTAGCTGGTAGAAGGTTTTCCAAGCACAGACACCGAAAGCAACTGCTGTGAACTGTACAGAGAGACAGCAATTCTGTGGAAAGAGTTGAGCTCCCATCAGGTCATTCAGGACAAATCCCATCTCTCTTAGCTCTCAGAACATCTGGGCACACTTCCCTTTTCAGAGCGGAGACAGTGCTCCCTGGCCTTGGCATGGGCTGTGCCCAAGACACTGTTGTATTTGGTGAGAAGTGCCAGTCCTTTCCTGACAGGTTAATTAATATTCATTATTCAACGGGAGAGAAAATGCTGAGTTGTTTGTGGTTGGTTCATTAGTTTTAGCCAAATAAAGGATAAACATAATTATTCTCATAAACTCCTGTGACAGCACCTAGAAGGTATGGGGTTGAAATGGATGGCCTGGCTGTGAGAAGTCCTGAATGGGACCCTGGGTTCTTAGCAGAGAGAGTCCCAGACTCTCCTGACTCAGAAGAGTTCCTTTCCCTTTCGACCAGAGGAATTTGACCACGTCCTGAAGCATCGCTTCTGTCTTTGAGGGTTGTTTCTGAAGAACAGAGGGAGCTGTTCTCTGATGCAGCCTGGAGCTAGGAACAAGGGTTCTTCCTCTCTCTCTGGGGCTAGTACACTATAGCGCCTCCTTGTAAGAGTCTCGGCCATCTCTATCTTGGGTCTCTGTGCTCTCCTTCCTCCTTTTCCATTCTCTAACAGATACTTTCCGCAGTAACAATTCTACATTCGAGATCTGAGGGACTCTTGTTTCACCCTCCACTTTACGTGTGTGCTGAGTTCTGCCTCACTAAAAACTGTGTGTGTGTGTGTGTGTGTGTGTGAGTGTGTGTGTGTGTGTGTGTGAGTGTGTGTGTGTGTGAGTGTGTGTGTGTGTGAGTGTGTGTGAGTGTGTGTGTGTGTGAGTGTGTGTGTGTGAGTGTGTGTGTGAGTGTGTGTGTGTGTGAGTGTGTGTGTGAGTGTGTGTGTGTGTGTGTGTGAGTGTGAGTGTGTGTGTGTGTGTGTGAGTGTGTGTGTGTGTGTGTGTGTGTGAGTGTGAGTGTGTGTGTGAGTGTGTGTGTGTGTGTGAGTGTGTGTGTGTGTGTGTGTGTGTGTGTGTATGTATACACAGAAACTGGAATCTACCTTAAGCCATGCTAATGAGAGATGGGAGGAATAATTATCCCTTTAATGTGTATGTGAAGGGGGGAACTGATGACCAGGGGTCTGGAACAAGGTACCCAGCAGTAGAAACAGCTGCCAACAGTCCTGTTAATAGGCTTACACTGCCCTGAAAAAGGCCTCAGCTGGCAGAGCAGCCTCCATGCCAGCCCTCCTTCCTGAAAGCCAGTGATGCCTGTGTGTACAACCCAGGCCCCAAGTTCCCACTGGCCGCTTATCTGAGCCATGTTTCTAGCCATGATGCCATACCAGGGCAGGTGTGGAGACTTCCCAACAGTGTTTTGTACTTAGGCTGTAAATTACTCTCTCTGTAGCGCCCTCCAGATCAGTGTGTCAGCCATGCCAAAATTTCTATCACATGTACACATATGATACACACACACTCTGGGCAGAATGCCCAGCACTTCTGTGCACACACTTGTTTCTTCAGCAGCCCCTCTAATTCAGCACTCTGTCTAATGGCTCCCCCAAAAGTAACCAGGCTAGTTCATTCTAGGACATGAGAACTCCCACAATTCACTTCTTTATCCCCTCTCATGGACTGTGAGCCTTTTGTGTTTTCTTTTTGTTTTATCAGCAAAGCTTCCCCAGATCCCTGGACACCTGCTGGCCTGGGTCACCAGACTGAGGGCTTCTTCGAGACAAACTGTGCTTGCCTGTCTGTGCTCCCACCAACCTTTGCATTAGCTGTGTAAGACCCACTGACACTCAGCCTTGAACACGCAACTGGATTCCTTGGGACAATGATCTCCACACCCAGCAGTCACATAAATAATGAAGACACACCTTTGCCTCCACCCATAAGTTAATCCAACTGGGCTTGAAGGTACCAGACCCTTACCCAGCCCCCTGCTTTGGCAGCCATGACAGGCTACAGGAAAGACCCAGAAAGATGTAGGCCTCTGACTCAGCAAATGTGCTGAGCTTCCTGACCTTGCTGGAACTCCTAGTCACTAGGAGGTCAGATACCCTCCATCTGACAAGGAACCAATCAGAAGTTATCTGGTGGGCTCTGGATGTGCTTTATGGCAACAATGGCATAATAGTGGCATACACAGCATAGCAACCACCCAGGGAGGGCCTATGGGCCATAGCAACCAGTTGACCAATCAACACAGGACAGGTTGCCCAAGCCTGGAAGTGCACCAATCCTGAGACTGTATCCCTAGACACTCCCCTTGCTCTACCCAATAAATTCCCTGCCCTGCGGTCCCTCTGGGTCCTTCTCACTGTGTCTCACAGATGGAGGAACCGAGTTAATACAGTTAACGTGCTAAATTATTAAAGACTCTGCTTTTGCATGGGATCAGGTCTCTTGGTGATTTGGGGGTTTAGAATTTGGTCACAACAGGCTGATCAGCCCCTAGTCAAGGGACTACCCTAGGAAGGAAAGCCATATACACTTCAAGACATGCTAAAGGGGTGAGTGGAATAATCACCCCTTTAATGAGATGATGTACTCCTCTTTCCCAGAAGTTCTACCCTGTGCTAAGGTCCCTACAAGCCACCCTAGAGGTTCTGTTGGGTCTGTCACCTTCTTCAGTTCTTACTTCTAGGCAGCTGCTGAGATTTACAGCTCATCTGCGCTTGGGCTTTTCATTAAAACTCTAATAAAAAGTGTCCTCCACATTGCTTTTCAGTCTATTGTTCTTGAAAAATCTTTCATTAATAAGACCAAGAACCCTAAGAGAGGCCCCAATCTCCCCCACAAACAGGTGGTGACTCTGGCAGCCAGTAACACCGTCATCCTAGATTCAAGGACAACAAATCCTTGGAACCCGAATGTGAACTTTGCAAGGGAGGTGGTTGCTGCCAGAGCCAGAGCCATCTCCTGACTGTAAACCTGCCCTTCAGAAAGAAGGCTCCTGCAGTTGGGAGGTTTCTTTCTAGACAGAGAGGCAAGGTAATATGTATGCAGATGTGGTAAACGGGGAAAAGGGAACTAAAGTCCTCAGCTTCTGTTTTTTAATGTAATCAACATAACAATTGTTATACTAAAAAAATTGAGGAAGCAAGCAAAGCTGAAAACAAACTAAAACCCTGTGGGCAAGGAGGGCAGATGTTGAGACAAGCATCCGGCTTCTTCCTTCGAAAGAGCACCTTCCTGCCCTCATCTTATCTCTCCCTCTGTGCTAGGCAGACACACTGTGCAAGCACCGAACTCTTAGACATTCAGCTGACAGCAATGAGTGGATGGGTATGGAAACTCACCGTTTAGAAACAAGACTCGGTGGGTCCGGCTGGGCCCTGTGTTCCTCCACAAGTGTATGGTGCCACATCCTTGAGAAGGGCCAGCTGCTCCTCTCCTCCGAGGGCAGCAGCACTCTTTATGTGAACACCAAGGACAATCTCAGCACCTGGGCTCCTGTGGGGATTCAGTGGATGGAGGGAAGCAGATGCCCCCAATAGGCCCCAGGATTCTCATGAGCCACCCTGGCCCCTGGAGACCCAGTCAATCTAAACAATGATTATTGATGCCAATGATGACCTTGGCTCAATGTATAAAAGAAGCTGTATTTTCAGTATTTCCTCAGCAGATATAATTGATAATAGTAAGTAAAGATACAAACATGAATATATATGATTAAGAAAATTGAATGGCATCATAAAAATAATCACGGCCTTGATTCATTAGAAACAAATAATTTTGGCAATGCTCCATGGATCCTTGAAAAGGGAAAGTGGTGGGTATGAAATTTCATCATGGTTTGCAACCTGAAACCACACAGAAATTCCACTCCAACTGCTAAATGAATGACATCCGTGTTTTCTCAGATGGCATCCTCCAGTGTCTTCACGGAGTGTCTGTGGGAAAGCATACATACACATTTGATTGGCACTGGCTTGAAGAAAGCCAAACGATCAGTCAATGAGCTTGCCAGGCAAACAGGAGGACTGGAATTCAGTTCCCAGACCCTAGGGCATCGGATGTTAACTGCGAGGTGGAGACAGAAAGACCTTTAGTGTCGGCTTGTCAGCCAGCCTTACCTTCTTCCAGGCCCAGGTTCCAAGGAAAAATTCGTCCTTGACAAAAAATAAGGTGGGGCTGAAAAGAGGACTTCAGTGGTGCAGAGCTCATGCTGGCATTGCAAAATAGCAGAGTTCAGTTCCCAGCAAACCCAACAGATGCTCACAACCACCTGTAACCTAGCTCTAGGTTATAAGACACATGTAAACACACACACACACACACACACACACACACACACACACACACACACACACACAAGTAAATGAAACAAATGAGATGTCCAGCCCTCCAGGATGCCAACTGGTAAACTAAGGAGTTGGGAAAGCAGAACTCACAGAGGACACCCTACTGTCTACACCCCTCCCCCATTCACCTACCAAATTCACAGAGGTGGCTAAGTAGGCCAAAGGCTGGACAGCACTGAGAAAGTCATTAGGTACCAGAGATACAACTCTCTCCATTCTCACAGCACTTCTGATAGCAGAACACACTGTTCCAGAGCCACTGACCACTCACCCAATAACAATGGGTTTACTCTGGAGCATTTTTAAAATTTTAATTTCATTTTACATTCCAATTGCAGTTCTCTCCCACCACTCCTTCCACCCCCCCTTGCCTCCCCCAGTCCACCCCCATCCACTCCTCCCAAAGGGTAAGGGCTCCCATGGGGAGTCAACAAAGCATGGCCTACTAAGGTGAGGCAGGACCAAGTCCTTGCATCAAGGTTGAGGACATTATCCCACCATAGGGAATGGGCTCCCACAAACTAACTCATGCACCAAGAATAGATCTTGGTCCTACTGCCAGGGGCCCCTCAGATAGACCAAGCTATACACCTGTCTCCCACATGCAGAGGGCCTGGCGAGGTCCCATGGAGGCATTGGCGTAGAGTTCATCAGTTCCCATGAGCTTGGTTCAGCTGTCTCTGTAGATGTCCCCTTCATCATCTTGACCTCCCTTGCTCATATATTCCCTCCTCCCTCTCTTCTACTGGATTCCTGGAGCTTGGCCTTGTGCTTGGTTGTGGATCTCTGCATCTGGTTCCATCAATTACTGGATGAAGGCTCTATGGTGACACTTCGGGTAGTCACCAATCTGATTACAGGGGAAGGTCAGTTCAGCTACCCTCTCCACGATTGCTAGGAGTCTTAGCTGGTGTCATCCTTGTGGATTCCTGGCAATTTCCCTAGCACCAGGTTTCTCCCTAAACCCATAATGGCTCCCTCTATCAAGATATCTCTTTCATGGATCCCCCATTCCATCCCTCCCTCAACCTGACAATACCATTCCCTCATCCCCTCCCCTTTACCCTCCCTCCTCACCCCCAGTTTACCCAGGAGATCCCATCTAATTCCCCTTCCCAGGGCAATCCATGCATCCCTCCTAGAGTCCTCCTTATTACCCAGCTTCTCTGGAGCTGTGGATTGTAGTCCGGTTATCCTTTGCTTCAAACCTATTATCCACTCATGAGTCAGTATGCACCATGTTTGTCTTTCTGAGTCTCAGTTACATCACTCAGGATTTTTTTCTACTTTCATCCATTTGCCTGCAAATTTCACAGTGTCATTGTTTTTTTGTTTTTTGGTTTTTTTTTTTTTTTTTCAGCTGAGTAATATTCTATTGTGGAAATGTACCACATTTTCATGATCCATTCTTTGGTTGAGGGGCATCTAGGTTGTTTTCAGGTTCTAGATACTATGAATAATGCTGCTATGGACATTGTTGAGCAAGTGTCCTTGAGGTATGATTGAGCATCCTTTAGGTAAATGCCCGAGAGTGGTAACAATTGGTCTCATGATAGATTGATTCCCAATTTTATTAGAAACCACCATATTGATTTTCAAAGTGGCTGTACAAGTTTGCACTCCCACCAGCAGTGGAGGAGTGTTCCCCTTACTCCACATCCTCTCCAGCATAAACTGTCATTGGTGTTTTGACAGGTGTAAGCCATTCTGACAGGTGTCATTTTGATTTGCATTTCCCTGATGATTAAGGATGTTGAGCAATACCTTAAATTCTTTCAGCCATTTGAGATTCTTCTGGGGAATTCTCTGTTTAGCTCTGTACCCCATTTTTAAATTGGATTATTTTGTATTTTGATGTCTAGTTTCTCGATTTCTTTATATATTTTGGAGATCAGCCCTCTGTCAGATGTGGGGTTGGCGAAAATCTTTTCCCATTCTGTAGGCTGTCTTTTTGTCTTATTGACCATGTCCTTTACCTTACAGAAGGTTTTCAGTTTCAGGAGGTCCCATTTGTTGATTGTTGCTCTCAGTATTGCTGGTGTTATATTTAAGAAATGGTCTCCTGTGCCAATGAGTTCAAGGCTACTTCCCACTTTCTCTTCTATCAGGTTCAGTGTAACTGGATTTATGTTGAAGTCTTCAATCTACTTGGACTTGAGTTTGTGAATGGTGATAGATTTGGATCTATTTGTAATCTTATACATGTTGGCATCCAATTTTTTAGTTCACTTCTTATGCTGAGTACTTGGAGGTAGTGTCGGATCTCACAGTCCACAGTTCAGATTCCAACTTCAAGTCTCCTGAGACAGAACCTGAGTTCCTTGATAGCTTCCTCAGGTTGGCTGAAAGGATCAAAAACCACCTTTAGTCCCAGCACTTGAGTGGCAGAGGCAGGTGGGTCCCTATGAGGTTGAGGCCAGCCTGGTCTACATAGCAAGTTCTGGGACAGCCAAGGGTACACTGTGAGACCTTGTCTCATGAGACGCTTCTCTTTCTCTGGACTACAGAGAAAGAGAAGGGAAGGAGGGGAAGGAGAGAGAAGGGGAGAGAAAGAGCATGTACATATAAAAGACTATAAAGAACTTGGGCAATGAAACAAAACTCATTAAGAAAGAGACAAATAGAAGCTAAAAATCCCTGTGATCAATATTAAGAATTCAGTGAATGGATTTAATAATAGATTAAACACAAATGAAAATCATCACTGTAGCTTTGGGACACTGATCAGAAGCAAAACTCACAACTGAATATGAAAAGAGATAAGAAAGGTAGGGAAAAAAAGAAAAGACAATGGGGGTGGGGGTTGACAGAGGATGGAGTTGAGGTCTTAGGTGACATTGTCAAGAGGGAAGGAGCAAGCAGTGGGACCAGGTCCTGAGAAGGTTACTTCGGAGTGTTCTAGCTGACAAAAGAAACCACGACAGAATAAACAGAACCGAAGCCATACACATACATAATGGAGACAAAGCCACTGGGAAGGCAAAGTGACATCCATGAGAGCAATCAATGTGGGCCTGGCCTTGAGTGCCACAGTGCAAAGACAGAAAGCAACACAAGGGCACCCTCACCCCAAGGGCTGGGGCAAGGCAGCTGCTGATCTGGAATTCTGAGAGAAGGAAGGATATTGCCAAGAATGGAAGTGAACTGCAGGATGGTAGTAATGCACACCATTAATCCCAGCACTTGGGAGGCAGAGGCAGGAGGATCTCTGTGAATTTGAAGCCAGCCTGGTCTACAGAGAGAGTCCCAGGACAGCCAGAGCTACACAGAGAAACCCTGTCTTGAAAAACCAAAAGAAGAAAGAAAAAAAGAAAAGAAAGGAAGGAAGGAAGAAAAGAAAGAATTAATTAATTAATTCTGTAAAACTGGGAGTCATCTAGTCTTTAGCCCCCATTAGAGGGAAGGAGGCTGAGCTGGAGACGTGCAGGTTCACACAGGACTAAAGCACACACAGGCACAATGGTTAGGGGAAGAAGGGAGCTGCCAGAACTGATGGTCTCCTAAGTACTACAGACAAAAAGTTCTGGTGACATCAAACCTTGGCAAGCCAGTGAGACAGACTGTTGACATCCATGATAACTACTGAAAACATAGTCAAGGGCCAGTGAGATGGCTCACAGGGAAAGGGGCTTTTAGCTCAAGCCTGTCAACCTGCATTCAAGTCCCAGAGCCCACCATGGAAGGAGATAACTGACTCCTGCAAGTTGTCATCTGAACTCTACTTATGAGCTGGAGTGTGTATACAAACACATAAATAAATAAGTATAATGTTGAGTGAGTTATAGGGCTCCTAGGAGTTGAGTTGGGTAAGAAAACACTTGTGCTTTTTCTCTGTATAATAAGAATCACAGGGTCAAACCTAAGTGATAAACCCCTGCAACTCTTGCTGCGATCCCCTCAAAGTTAGTTTTTTGTTGTTTGTTTGTTTTGTTTTGTTTTTCAAGACAGGGTTTCTCTGTATTGCTTTGGAGGTTGTCCTGGAACTCGCTGTGTAGACCATGCTGGCCTCAAACTCACAGAGATCCTCCTGCCTCTGCCTCCAGAGTGCTGGGATTAAAGGTGTGCACCACCAATGCCTGGCATCAAAGTTAGTTTTTGCAGCAGCATGTTAATAAACAAGGCTTTAGCAGGGAGAAACATACCTTGGCTAACGTTACCTGCTTAACCAGGATTTATCACTTTCTTTTTCTTTCTGTAGTTCTAACTGATGTTCTGGGCTGGCAGGATAACTGTGCTGTCATCAGGGGTCCAGGCTCTTTCTTGCTCCAAAATCCATTCATATAGAGATGCCCTTGTGATTCACTCACCTCAATCCACTTTGCAGCTAGTAGAGTTAGAATGGGGGAGAGTTGGGCGTTGGTGGCGCACGCCTTTAATCCCAGAACTCGGGAGGCAGAGGCAGGCGGATCTCTATGGGTTCACAGCCAGCCTGGTCTACACATCGAGTTCCAGGACAGGTTCCAAAACAATACAGAGAAGCCCTGTCTCCAAAAACAAAAACAAAAGGGGGCGGATGAGAGGATATGCCACTTATGTCTAGGCCGCACTCTGGAATTAGCTATACAGCTTTTATGCTTCTCCCCTTGGCTAGGGTTAGTCACATGCCCACAGCTAGCTGCAAGAGAGGCTGGAAACAGAACACTGCTAGGCTAATCTATATGTTCATTTCATTACAGGCAAAAGGGATACAGGTGTTGAGGAGCAGGGAGAAAAGTCTTTGGACTTCTACCCCCGGAAGGATTTCAGAAGACATCAGCTTTCACTCATGTTTTGTGAACAACAGCAAAAATCATGTGCAAGGAAATTATAACTAAGTTGAAAATAAAGGCTTCCAAGTCAGGACAAAATTGCCTGCTGCTTTCAATGACTTCACACAGCTGTTACTTCTATGGTTGACAACAGCAGTTGAGCAGCAGTTGGAGAAACCTCCCTCTTAGATCAATACCCAAGCAGCTGGAGTGCACACACACACACACACACACACACACACACACACACACACACACACACAAATGCTCCACAGAGGTCCTGACAAGGTGGCCCATACATGTCCCCAGTGTGCTTGGGAACGCACTGGAAACCCCAGGGCTTTGAGGAAGAAAGCCCAGAGTGTGCATGGAGCTTGGCTATGTAAGGAAGATGGTGATGGTTTGTTTCCAGTATGAGGCACACTCAGAGTCAGTAGAAGTCACAGATAGGTTGGCGGCACATGGCCTCTCCCTTCTCCAGCTGGTGTCTGCTTGTCTCAGAACTCTGATGATGGGGTCATGATCACTTCCTGGCCTATGGAAAGAGAGGACGGGAAATTCTCACATTCCAGCTGGAGGAGGCATTTAAAAAACAAAAACAAAACAAAACAACAAAACCCCCACCATCTTGTGCCTCGTCCATGCACCACCCATTTGTGCCTTCTCTTTGCGCTGCTGGCGCCCGGTTCTGCAGAATCGTGTGTTTAAAACTGCCTTGTCTTCACTGTTTTCTTCAGTTTGTTTTTATCTTATTTCCAACAGCTGTGGGGACTTCTAAACACAGCCGAAGCACCCACATCTGGCTGTTCTAAGTCTGTTCCAGGAGGCTGGTTAACCAACACGGATATCGGCTGCCTCTGTGGACACTGTCCCCTTAGCACGGATACTGGCTACTTCTTTTAATGGCTCTATTTCCCCTGTCCAGATTGGGCTCCTTCCCGAAGCCCTCTCCCCTCCAGGTACCTCATTACAGCTCAGCTTTCAAAGGCACCTAGCGGGAGCCTCTGGGTGCATCGCAGCACAAGGACTCATTAGTGGTATGGGCCAGGTGATTATTTATATCGCTTCTATAATTAAAAATTCTGAAAGCTAATTACAATTATCCATCAGTGTTTGTGCATGCCAGGGCTGGAGATCGGCGCCGCCCTCCTGACACTGCACATCCCTCGCTCCCTTCCTGCTCTAGCTCCTTCTGGGCTGAATCTCTTTGTGAATCTCAGCGCCGCCGCCTGCTCCCCAGCGCAGCGCTGATTGTTTGAGTTCCCCGTAGTTCCTCCACATTCCCAGCTGTCGGAAGAGCTGTTTGTTTGTCGTCTTTGAAACAGGAAGGCAAGTGCCAACAATTGCCTCATCCCGACACCTCAGCTCTCCAAACAAACACGCGAGACGGACGGCTCAGCTCTCTGGCTCGCTCGCTCGCTCGCAGGCCCGTGCCTGGTCCCATCCCTTTTTCTCCTTCCTTAAAGAGCTCTCCAGTGCCGCCTGGAAGGGCCTCTAGGTGTCGCTTGTAAACACTGCATGTAATTAGTAGCCATTAGTTCCAGCAGAGGCTCAAACGAGGAGAAAACCCAAAATATGAGAAGTTCCATTTAATTAATGAAGCCGCATTGAGAGGCCTCCTCGGACAAGCTCTTCTTGCAAGTTAATTGTTAAACACCCCCTCCCCAAAAGCTGACAGAGATATTTCCATGTGGAGGAGACACACCAGCCAGAGAGTCATTGCCTTCACTGCAACATGTTGGCCTGGAAGTGCCATTCAGCCTCCCCCCCACCGCCGGCAAGACCAGCATGCTGCCCAGGGGAGTCCACGCTGGACTCTTTCCACGCCTGCTCTCTGCATGGCCATATGCTATTTCGTTTCTGGACATGGTCTTGCAAACCGCCTTGCAAACATTCTCTCTCTCTCTCTCTCTCTCTCTCTCTCTCTCTCTCTCTCTCTCTCTCTCTCTCTCTTTGTCCCTTTCTCTCTCCAGGCTTGTGTGGCCACAGAGACTGGATGATCTTTGACAGTGACATCTGTCAAGGAGTGTCTCAGTCCAAGATTTGAGGGAAAGAAGCTTGTGCAGCACACAGAGCTGGATCCGATAGCCAATGTCCTGCTAGAATGAATGTAGGGAGAGTTTCTCCCCTTTCAAAGCCGACGATGATGGGTAGGATCAACGTGGAAATAAATCAAGTCTATGAAAAATTAATAAATGTGCCCACTGACTGAAAGGGGCTGGTAACTTCTTACCAGCATGGCTTCTGCATCCTCAGCTGGAGGGCTGGGAGGTCACTCCCCTGCTGTGGGTTCTTTTTTGTAGGGCACAATGGCAGCCCCCCTGCTCCCCGGCCCCCCTGCTCCCCAGCAGGAACTTCCCTCCCTTGCAGTGAGAGTCCAGGGAGCAGGGCAGGTAGAAGGTTGGGGAGGGCCTGGGAGAGAGGCACAGTATGACACTTCCTGTCAGCACAGCCGAGGAAAAAACCCAGAACATGAGGATAATCCACACTGGCTCCCCTTTATCTGCCCAGATGAAGGTGGGTCCCATAGTTTCTTTATGGGACTTGAGCACTTACAGAGGGGTCCTAGAAATAACTGAGTAAGGACAATGACAGACAGTTATAGTTGACAAATATCCAGTGTTTCTTATCAGTGAGTTCCATTTCTTCGTCACGTTTCGATGAGACACAGTCACGTGACTTTTTTGGCTAATTGGAAGGTGAGCGGCGTGATTTATGTCGAATCTGCTGAAAGAACCAGCGCATGTCTCCCACGGCACACCTGCTACTGTGTCACCAACCCCACTTCGATGACCAGAGCCAGAGGGAGCGAGACTGAGGAGAAAAAGATCCCCCTGTAATCAAAGCTGAGGGTTGGGATTTGGAAACAGGATCAAAGGCAAAAACAAAGAAAATCTTAAACTCTCCAGAGGGATATGCCAGGTGCTTTCTTCGGGTAGCCCAGTGATCACGGATAATACTTTTTTTTTTTTTTTTTTTTGGTCATGGCAATAATACTGAATGCTGTGTGCAACAGGGATTGGCCTGGAGGATGAGGAGAGAAGAAACAGTTTGGAGGGCTGATGGCAGAGGATGCACTCCTAGAGGACTTTAAAGGACAGAAAGAAGAGTAATGCCAGACAGAGGGCTAAAATTCAAGGTAAAAGAAAGAGCAAATCATGCCTAGGAGATGGCTCACTGGTTAAGAGCACTGGCTGCTCTTCCAGAGGACCTAGGTTCAATTCCCAGCACCTACATGTCTGTAACTCCAGTTCTAGGGAATCCGACACTCTCACACAGACAAATGTGGAAATAAATAAAGTATTGAGAGAGAGAGAGAGAGAGAGAGAGAGAGAGAGAGAGAGAGAGAGAGAGAGAGAGCAGCCGTTAGGACAGCCAGAGAGCAGTGGCTGCAGAAGAGCAGTGGCTGCAGAAGGTGACGGTGAGGACTGGGGAAATGGGCTCAGCCATCGAGAGCACTGGGTGATCCAGCAGAGAACCTGGATTTGATTTCCAGCGTCCACATGGCAGCTCACACTGCCTGCAACTCTAGCTCAGACCTATACACAGGCAAAACACTCATACATTTCAAAGTAATAATGAAGACCTTTTAAAAGGAGGGGACTGGCCAGGACAGTGTAGGGTAAGAAAGTGAGGTGCGACTGGGAGCAGATAAGGGGAGGATTTGGGGTGAGTGTGATCAAAACACATTGTGTGAAATTCCCAAATAGTTTATAAAACTGTTTTTTAAAACTAAGTAAACTGTAGTGTTAGATTCCCCCATGCCTCCCTTAATGCTGCACTCTCACCTTCCCTGAGTGTTAGCTTCCCCCATTCCCCTCCTTGACGCTACCTGCTACCTCACAGTCTTCCCATTTCATCCTCCTGTTCTACTCTCTTCTGTAAACCTTTATAGCAATATGTTCTATTTCTCCTTCCTTGGAACTAACACTAAGCTTCTTTTGAAAAGTCACATGGAAACACTACTATTGTAGAAGCTTCTTGGAGCTACCCTACAGCCGGGGAAACAATTCCTCAACTAGACACCTTAGGCTACAAAGTAAAGCCTCAAGTACCGGAAAAATGGGTTACATTTTGTCATTGGCCAAAGGGGTGTCATAGATCTCCAAACACCCTAGGTGCCTGTCAGTTCTGACCGTCACCCTCCACACCCTGATAGTGAGACCCGGTTGCTAAAGATCCAACTTAATTAAGAATGTAAACACGGATAAATCAAGCTGGGTGCCCAACTAGAGGTTTCATCCCTAGCATTTGTTGTGGCGCTGGAAGGTACTATGCACACCATTGGAGGAGAGAAACCATCACCAATATCACCTAGCTACAAGTCCTCTGACCCACAAAGTGACCTGCCTGCAAGACACAGGGCTGCAATAGTGCTACAAATGTTACCATTTGAAATGGGCCAGTTTTTAAGATTAGATTTAAGGCCCACTCCAAGAGATGGAACCCATACCCCACTCTACTAAAATGGCAATGAACATGAAACTAGATAGGTCATGGCCCAAGGGGAAACTTTACTACTATTATTCTGCTTAAGGGGCATAGCAATAAAATGATTCCTAATATATAGCCATAGATCAGGGCTTCACTCAGCTGTCATCAGCGGAGCTACTTCTCTCCTGTGCTTTGTTTTGTTTTGTTTTGGCACTATTTTTTGTCTTTTTGTTTGTTTTAATTTTTTGGGGGGGGAGGGGTTCAAGATAGGGTTTCTCTGTGGCTTTGGAGGCTGTCCTGGAACTAACTCTGTAGACCAGGCTGGTCTCGAACTCACAGAGATCCGCCTGCCTCTGCCTCCCTAGTGCTGGGATTAGAAACATGCGTCACCACTGCCCAGCTATTTTAATTTTTTTTTAAAGAGAGAAAGAGAACATGAAGTGGGGAGGTGGAGAGGAGCTAGCAGGATTTGGCGGGGAATATGATCAAAGTATATTGTATGAATAAAATTGAAGGCCAGTAAATACAATAAAGTATACTTGACAAATGCTAATTAACCAAAGCTGGCATCGCTATTTTAAAAATCATACAAGACAGATTTCGGTGCAAGAAACTGCCTAAAGAAAAAGAGGCTCATTCACAGAAAGGCCCATTCAAATGACCAGGAAGGTGCTGTAATTTTAAATACACACCCAGCTAATAATATGGGTTATAAATTGATGAAGCCAAGTTGCATGTAAAGTAAAAAGAATATTTTAAAAATATTTTACTTGGCAATAATTTGACAAATTAGTGTATAAATAGACTATTACTGTACGCTGCTGCTAAGAACCTGGCCCGGTGGGTGTGTAAGATGCGACATTTAAGGGAATATAGTTTTCCAGATGCTTGGAGTGGGAGCCCAAGTCTCAACACATAGTGAAGGATTGGCTGAAATAAAATGAGTGCCCGAAATCAAGTGTTACACATAACCACAAGAACCATTAACTTCCGGATATCAGGAAATGAAATAAGCGACTGTTCTGTTGCAGAGTAACCCACAATGGAAATTAGAACTGAGATCTTAAGTGATGAAAAAGTACACATGGAAACAGTAGGACCATCTCTGGGAGCTCTGCCTGCTGGAGCTGAAAGACAAGAAAGCTTGAAAGTTAAGGAGGAAATGATTCAACTAAAGAAAGGACATGAATACCAATACACATGCCAGGAGCAAATGTCAGATATTAATAGACACGAGAGAAGAATTTAGAGGCAGATAATGAACATAGAGACTTGGGCTGGGAGATGGCTCAGTGCATAAGCACATGGGCACAAGACCTGAGTTTGGGTTCTAGAACCCATGTAAAAAAAAGCCTGCAAGTGGGGTGCATGCCTGTGACCCCGGTGCTGGGGAGGGGAGGAAACATGTGGACCCTTTAAGCACAATAGATGAGTTGCTGGTTCAGGGTGAGACGCTGTGGTGGCATCTAGCCTTGCCAGTGAATTTATTAGTGGCCACACCCCCTTGGGCGTGGCTTCAGGTGAGGGAGGGAACTGAAAAGAGGGAAGCACTTTGGGCGTGGCTTCAGGTGCAGGATGAGCCAGAAAGAGCTAAGCATTGCTTTCTCTTTTCCAGTTCCTTCCTACACCTGAAGCCACGCCCAAAGGGGTGTGGCCACTAACACAAATTCACTGGCAAGGCTACTCGACACTATAAGACCCTGCTTCAAAAATAAAATGAATCTATTTCAAAATAATAGAGAGGATTTGGGAAATCATCCACAGATGTGATGTATCTGACATGATAGGCACAGACCGGATCCCCGCACAACGTACAAACATATTGCAATTTCACCCTGTGCCCCACCCCTAATATACGTAATTACTATATGCCAATTTAAAGTAAACTAAAAATGAATGCAATGGACATATACAAAAATAAAGTAATGATACTCCAAGTCAGCCCGTGTAGCAGGCTTCCTCAGACCACCAGCCCCCAAATTACTACACGGAGACTTGTTATTAGTTATGAATGCTTGGCCTTAGCTTATGCTTGTCCCACTAGCGCTTATAACGTGTTTAACCTTTCCGCCTTCATCTACATTTTGCCTTGAGGCTTTTATGTTTCTTCCACTCTGTGTGTCCTGCTCCATGTCTGGCTGGCCCTCCCTTTCTCCCACATTCTTTCCTCTCCGCCCCCCACTTACTCTCTCTGCCCTCCAGCCCCGAATGTCCCTCTACTGCCTAGCTATTGGCCATTCCGTTTTTTATTAGACCAATCAGTTGCCTTAGCTAGCAAGTTAAAACAGCAACACATCTTTACATAATTAAACAAATGCAACATAAACAAATGTAACACATCTTTGCCTAGTTAAAGTAATATTCCACAACAAACCTGGGGCCTCCACATGTGCCTGCCCCCATGGGCACACACACCTGCATGCACACCACCCACACTGACAAGTGTACACACACACACACACACACACACACACACACACACACACACACGTGCGCACACGCCATCGAGAGACTCAACAATACTAAAAAATACCCAAGTTGAGTCTTGTCTTAGTTAGGGTTTCTATTTCTGTGAAGAGACACCATGACCACGGCCAACTCTCATAAAGGAAAACATTTAACTGGGTCTGGTTTCCATTTCAGAGGTTTAGTCCATTATTGTCATGGTGGGACATGGCACCGTCCGGGCAGATATGGTGCTGGAGAAGGAGCTGAAAGTTCTCCATCTTGATTCCCAGGCAGCAGGAAACAAACTGCAGCGCTGGATGTGGTTTGAGGATAGAAGACCTCAAAGTCTCCCCCCCCCCAAAATGACACACTTCCTCCAATAAAGCCACACCTACTCCAACAAGGCCACACCCCCTAACAGTGCCATTCCCTATGAGCTTATGGGGGCTAATTACATTCAAACTACCACAAGTCTTTAGTCTAAAGAAAAAATTTTGACAAGCTTTATTATTACAAAGGGGAAAGGCATACATGAAAAATAAGGATATTTTTATAATATAAAACTATAGAAAGCAAATAAATTAATTCTACAACATTAAAAATGCAAACAAGTTAAAAGTGAAAAAAAATGTTACAAGCCTTTAATCCCAGTACTCAGGAGGCAGAAGCAGGTGGATTTTTGTGAGTTCAAGCCAGGGACCCTGTCTAAAAAAACAAATAAAAATCTCTGCTCAAGTATCCAGGAAATAATTGCATATTTAATTTTTTTCATATTTAAAAATTTTTAAAGTAATTTCATATTTTAGAAATCACCAAAATATTGCTAAGATCAAATGTCCACAAACAACTGGACAAGGCTAAACAGGGGACAGAAATTACAATCTCCACTTTCTCTTTAAGACCTCATGTGTGAACAGACCTAACCCAGGGCTGTGTGGACATGAACAAATGAAGGACTGCCTGGGCTTGTCTCAGCTGCACAGGTGGGCTTACAATCACAAAATCATTTTGCGAAGTTCATCACTCGCATAGATTATCCCAACAGCTATGGAAGGGGAGGCTTCTACTTACTCCTAAAATCAGTTCAGATGTCCCATAAACCAGAAGAAAGGGGACCTTTCTAAGAAGCGGACACTCCTCAGGCCACTGTTTCACTTCACTGACAGACTTAAACCATTCAGAAAAGCAGAAAAAAAAATGTCAACACTGGAGAGAAGAGGCAAACATATCTGTTACAGAACAAAGTCCTCTGAACAAAAGAGCCATCCTCTGTAGACAGTGTTTTCCTGCACCAGCTGCCTGCTCTCAAATAACCAACACAGAGACTTAAGATTACTTATAAATACTGGGCCAATAGCTCAGGCTTGTTACTAGCTAACTCTTACGTTTAAATAAAACCTTATTTCTTTTCCGTGTTTTGCCACGTGGCTTGGTACCTTTGGTCAGGACTTCATGTCCATCTTGTTTCTCCCTGCTTCTGCTGGATACTCCTCAGACTCTGCCCTTCTTTCTTCCAGCATTCTCAGTTTGGCTCTCCTGCCTAACCTTATCCTGTTTAGCTATTGGCCAGTCAGCTTCTTTACTAACCATGAGAGTAGTGCATATTCACAGTGTACAGAAGGATTATTCCACAGCCATCCTCAGCAGACAGCTGCATGCAAAAGGACATCGCGATCAGGTCTGGGACTACACTCTGAGGAGTGTTCTGAACATTGTTGTTAAAGCTCAGGAATGAATTGTTAACATTCCATGTATTCCATCAGACTGACTAGATGGAAACAGTGAAGATCTCATGGAGGAGCAGCTTTCAAGAATGTAGACCTCTGACACCAAACTCTAGAGGCCAAGCTGGGTAACACCAGCTGTGACACTGTCCTCCCCACCTGCTCCTCCATCACCAGCTGTGACAGTGTCCTCCCCACCTGCTCCTCCATCACCAGCTGTGACACTGTCCTCCCCACCTGCTCCTCCATCACCAGCTGTGACACTGTCCTCCCCACCTGCTCCTCCATCACCAGCTGTGACACTGTCCTCCCCACCTGCTCCTCCATCACCAGCTGTGACACTGTCCTCCCCACCTGCTCCTCCATCACCAGCTGTGACACTGTCCTCCCCACCTGCTCCTCCATCACCAGCTGTGACACTGTCCTCCCCACCTGCTCCTCCATCACCAGCTGTGACACTGTCCTCCCCACCTGCTCCTCCATCACCAGCTGTGACGCTGTCCTCCCCACCTGCCCTTCCATCACCAGCTGTGACACTGTCCTCCCCACCTGGTCCTCCATCACCAGCTGTGACACTGTCCTCCCACCTGCTCTTCCATCACCAGCTGTGACACTGTCCTCCCCACCTGGTCCTCCATCACCAGCTGTGACACTTGCCCTCTTCCACCTGATCCTACATCACCAGCTGTGACACTGTCCTCCCCACCTGCCCTTCCATCACCAGCTGTGACACTGTCCTCCCCACCTGATCCTCCATCACCAGCTGTGACACTGTCCTCCCCACCTGCTCCTCCATCACCAGCTGTGACACTGTCCTCCCCACCTGATCCTCCATCACCAGCTGTGACACTGTCCTCCCCACCTGGTCCTCCATCACCAGCTGTGACACTTGCCCTCCTCCACCTGATCCTCCATCACCAGCTGTGACACTGTCCTCCCCACCTGCCCTTCCATCACCAGCTGTGACACTGTCCTCCCCACCTGCTCCTCCATCACCAGCTGTGACACTGTCCTCCCACCTGCTCTTCCATCACCAGCTGTGACACTGTCCTCCCCACCTGCTCCTCCATCACCAGCTGTGACACTTGCCCTCCTCCACCTGATCCTCCATCACCAGCTGTGACACTGTCCTCCCCACCTGCTCCTCCATCACCAGCTGTGACACTGCCCTCCCCACCTGGTCCTCCATCACCAGCTGTGACACTTGCCCTCCCCACCTGGTCCTCCATCACCAGCTGTGACACTGTCCTCCCCACCTGGTCCTCCATCACCAGCTGTGACACTTGCCCTCCTCCACCTGATCCTCCATCACCAGCTGTGACACTGTCCTCCCCACCTGCTCCTCCATCACCAGCTGTGACACTGTCCTCCCACTTGCTCCTCCATCACCAGCTGTGACACTGTCCTCCCCACCTGCCCCTCCATCACCAGCTGTGACACTGTTCTCCCCACCTGCTCCTCCATCACCAGCTGTGACACTGTCCTCCCACCTGCTCTTCCATCACCAGCTGTGACACTGTCCTCCCCACCTGCTCCTCCATCACCAGCTGTGACACTGTCCTCCCACCTGCTCTTCCATCACCAGCTGTGACACTGTCCTCCCCACCTGCTCCTCCATCACCAGCTGTGACACTGCCCTCCATACCTGGTCCTCCATCACCAGCTGTGACACTGTCCTCCCCACCTGGTCCTCCATCACCAGCTGTGACACTTGCCCTCCTCCACCTGATCCTCCATCACCAGCTGTGACACTGTCCTCCCCACCTGCTCCTCCATCACCAGCTGTGACACTGTCCTCCCACCTGCCCCTCCATCACCAGCTGTGACACTGTCCTCCCCACCTGCTCTTCCATCACCAGCTGTGACACTGCCCTCCCCACTTGCTCCTCCATCACCAGCTGTGACACTGTCCTCCCCACCTGCCCCTCCATCACCAGCTGTGACACTGTTCTCCCCACCTGCTCCTCCATCACCAGCTGTGACACTGTCCTCCCACCTGCTCTTCCATCACCAGCTGTGACACTGTCCTCCCCACCTGGTCCTCCATCACCAGCTGTGACACTGTCCTCCCACCTGCTCTTCCATCACCAGCTGTGACACTGTCCTCCCCACCTGGTCCTCCATCACCAGCTGTGACACTTGCCCTCTTCCACCTGATCCTACATCACCAGCTGTGACACTGTCCTCCCCACCTGCCCTTCCATCACCAGCTGTGACACTGTCCTCCCCACCTGATCCTCCATCACCAGCTGTGACACTGTCCTCCCCACCTGCTCCTCCATCACCAGCTGTGACACTGTCCTCCCCACCTGATCCTCCATCACCAGCTGTGACACTGTCCTCCCCACCTGGTCCTCCATCACCAGCTGTGACACTTGCCCTCCTCCACCTGATCCTCCATCACCAGCTGTGACACTGTCCTCCCCACCTGCCCTTCCATCACCAGCTGTGACACTGTCCTCCCCACCTGCTCCTCCATCACCAGCTGTGACACTGTCCTCCCACCTGCTCTTCCATCACCAGCTGTGACACTGTCCTCCCCACCTGCTCCTCCATCACCAGCTGTGACACTTGCCCTCCTCCACCTGATCCTCCATCACCAGCTGTGACACTGTCCTCCCCACCTGCTCCTCCATCACCAGCTGTGACACTGCCCTCCCCACCTGGTCCTCCATCACCAGCTGTGACACTTGCCCTCCCCACCTGGTCCTCCATCACCAGCTGTGACACTGTCCTCCCCACCTGGTCCTCCATCACCAGCTGTGACACTTGCCCTCCTCCACCTGATCCTCCATCACCAGCTGTGACACTGTCCTCCCCACCTGCTCCTCCATCACCAGCTGTGACACTGTCCTCCCACTTGCTCCTCCATCACCAGCTGTGACACTGTCCTCCCCACCTGCCCCTCCATCACCAGCTGTGACACTGTTCTCCCCACCTGCTCCTCCATCACCAGCTGTGACACTGTCCTCCCACCTGCTCTTCCATCACCAGCTGTGACACTTGCCCTCCTCACCTGCTCCTCCATCACCAGCTGTGACACTGTCCTCCCCACCTGCCCCTCCGTCACCAGCTGTGACACTGTCCTCCCCACTTGCTCCTCCATCACCAGCTGTGACACTGTCCTCCCCACCTGCTCCTCCATCACCAGCTGTGACACTGCCCTCCCCACCTGCTCCTCCATCACCAGCTGTGACGCTGTCCTCCCCACCTGCTCCCCCATCACCAGCTGTGACACTGTCCTCCCCACCTGGTCCTCCATCACCAGCTGTGACACTGTCCTCCCACCTGCTCCTCCATCACCAGCTGTGACACTGTCCTCCCCACCTGCTCCTCCATCACCAGCTGTGACACTTGCCCTCCTCACCTGCTCCTCCATCACCAGCTGTGACACTGTCCTCCCCACCTGCCCCTCCGTCACCAGCTGTGATACTGTCCTCCCCACTTGCTCCTCCATCACCAGCTGTGACACTGTCCTCCCCACCTGCTCCTCCATCACCAGCTGTGACACTGCCCTCCCCACCTGCTCCTCCATCACCAGCTGTGACGCTGTCCTCCCCACCTGCTCCCCCATCACCAGCTGTGATACTGTCCTCCCCACCTGCCCCTCCATCACCAGCTGTGACACTTGCCCTCCTCACCTGCTCCTCCATCACCAGCTGTGACACTGTCCTCCCCACCTGCCCCTCCGTCACCAGCTGTGATACTGTCCTGCTCCTCCATCACCAGCTGTGACGCTGTCCTCCCCACCTGCTCCTCCATCACCAGCTGTGATACTGTCCTCCCCACCTGCTCCTCCATCACCAACTAGGGTCTTCTTATGGGATCCTTTCCCCCATAGTCACATGCACAATTTTGTGAAATTTAACAACAACACTGGCAAGCAAATAAACAAACACAGCAACAGCATCTGTTGTCTGTCTATTCTGCTGTTAGGTAAACACCATTTACATTGGTCCCATTGCTTTGGCTTCATCTGTACTCTGGGGAGCCAGAGTGGCACTCAGTTACCTCAGCAGTGAGGCCAGGTAAAGATCTGAAGTAGAGTGTGTCTAGAGGTAGTCTACCCTAAAATGTGACTCTTTGAAGGGATCCTTGACACAGTGCTATTGATAAAGGACTCAGACTAAGGCAAGAGATGATTTACTCCTGGATTCTTAGTAATTGAGCCTGTTTGGTGGGTTGCTGACCAGCAGGTTACAGCCCTACATACATCTGCATTGGTTACTTGTCTCTTGGCTGCAAGACAAGAGGAAGTTAGAGAAGGACAAGCTGATTTGGGTACTGTTCCAGTGGACCATCCATCCAGGCAGCAGGGCTTGAGGCAGCTGTCCCCGCAGATCTGCAGTCCAGAGGAGATGGGTGTTGACTTTCGGCTTTATGTCCCCTTTGTCGTCAGTCCAGTGCTCCAGTTGATGGAGTGGTGACCCCACATTCAGGGTGCATCTTCCCACCTCGTTAACCATATCTAGAAAATGCCTCATGGACACGCCCAGAGACTTATTTCCATGATCATTCTAGATCCTGTCAAGTTGACAGTCAAGATCAGCCACCGCAGCATCCCACTCAGCATAGACACCAGGGGGTTCTACACAAGGCTTATAGTCAACACAGACACCAGGGGGTTCTACAGCAGGGTTATGGTCACCATAGACACCAGGGGGTTCTACAGCAGGGTTATGGTCAGCATAGACACCAGGGGGTTCTACAGCAGGGTTATGGTCACCATAGACACCAGGGGGTTCTACAGCAGGGTTATGGTCAACATAGACACCAGGGGGTTCTACAGCAGGGTTATGGTCAGCATAGACACCAGGGGGTTCTACAGCAGGGTTATGGTCAACACAGACACCAGGGGGTTCTACAGCAGGGTTATGGTCACCATAGACACCAGGGGGTTCTACAGCAGGGTTATGGTCAGCATAGACACCAGGGGGTTCTACAGCAGGGTTATGGTCAACACAGACACCAGGGGGTTCTACAGCAGGGTTATGGTCACCATAGACACCAGGGGGTTCTACAGCAGGGTTATGGTCAGCATAGACACCAGGGGGTTCTACAGCAGGGTTATGGTCAGCATAGACACCAGGGGGTTCTACAGCAGGGTTATGGTCAGCATAGACACCAGGGGGTTCTACAGCAGGGTTATGGTCAGCACAGACACCAGGGGATTCTACAGCAGGGTTATGGTCAGCACAGACACCAGGGGGTTCTACAGCAGGGTTATGGTCAGCATAGACACCAGGGGGTTCTACAGCAGGGTTATGGTCAGCACAGACACCAGGGGATTCTACAGCAGGGTTATGGTCAGCACAGACACCAGGGGGTTCTACAGCAGGGTTATGGTCAGCATAGACACCAGGGGGTTCTACAGCAGGGTTATGTGATGGGGAGGTCCTTCTGTGTATATGACTGTCTTATTGGTTGATAAATAAAGTACTGCTGGCCAATAAGAAAACAAGATAGGTGGGATGAGGAGTCAAGGAGGATTCTGGGAAAGGTAGGAGAAAGTGCAGAGTCACCATGTGAGCCCAGGAAGACAGGATGCTTACCTGGCATCCAATAAGATAAATCTTATAAAATATATAGATTTATGATAATTAAGACTGAGTTAGAAGATGAGAAATCCTAGTCATTGTTCCTAATATAAGTCTCTGTGTGTTACTTGGGACCATAATGTGGCAGCATGCAGAACTTGGGCAGCCTGGCAGAAAATGCCCACATGGCAGCAGGGCTCAGGCAGCTTGGAGTAAAGACTTATTGTTACACTTATAGTCAACACAGACACCAGAGGGTTCTCCAGCAGGGTTATGGTCAACACAGACACCAGGGGGTTCTACAGCAGGGTTATGGTCACCATAGACACCAGGAGGTTCTACACAAGGATTAAGAACAGAAAAGAATTTATGCTTGACCAAGGCCATTTTTGTCCCTGCATTGTGAAAACAAAGCCAAACAACAGCAATGGGAAACAAAACAAAACAAACACATTTCATGGCTCTTGTTAAAGGAAGTGAGGAAAATGTGCTGTTTTCATCTCCTGTTACTGTAATAAAATACCCTGACAAAAACAACTTGGAGGACAAAGGATTTGTTTTGGTTTATCCTTGGGTAGTGCATCCCACCATGGCAGGGAAGGTGTGACAGAGGAGTGTGAGACAGCTGGTTGCATTCCATCTGCAGTGGAAACCAGGGAGAGGTGAATGCTGGCTCTCAGCTTGCTCTCTTCACTTATAACGTCAAGGACCTTATCTCTGGCAATGGTGCCACCAGCAGTGAGTCTCCTCATCTCAATCAACCCAGTTGAGGCAGCCTCACAGAGGCACGGCCAGAGACTTGTCCCTGGGTGATTCTGGATCTCTGGACTGCTTTAAGACTGCACTGTGAACTGCAGTGGGTAAGAGATTGCTTCCCTCTGTACTCAGCTAGAGCCAGGAACAGGAGAGGGTCAGTGGGTGAAAGATGAGCAAGAAGAAAACTCAAGGCCAATGAGCTGAGGCTAAACCAGCCTAACAGGATTCTGATTGCAGACAGGCAGGGTGAGGAGCCTCCATGTTGGGGAAGATGGAACTTGATCAGACCTGGTAGTGTGACTGGTATCAAAGGTGGGGGTCTACTAAACTCACATGGTGCAGGGATATAGGTCTCTCCTAAAACTGGGTTTTTACTAGGTTGTGCATTGATGGGCCAGAGGAGTCAAGCCAGGAGTCTCATCAAAGCAGCAACTCCATCAGCTAGACCATGTGGGGACAGCCATGTCTTACATTGGACTGAGATATAAGGGGCAGTACTACCAACCACAGTGAATAAATGCATGAATCTGCTGTGGAATAATCCTTCTGTACACTGTGAATATGTACTACTCTCATTGGTTAATAACAAAGATTGACCTGTAGCAAGGCAGAATGAAGTTAGGCGGAGCAATCAAAGAGAGAATTCTGGAATGACAAGGGATGAAGTCAGGAGATGCCAGCTAGATGGAGAGGGAGCAGGAGATGAACAAGCCATGCTAATAAAGGTACTGCCACGTGGTAGAGCATAATATGGGCTAACTTAAAATGTAAGAGCTAGTTATTAGTAGGCCTGAGCTATTGGCCAAGAATTTACAATTAATATAAGTCTCTGTGGGGTAATTTGGTAGCAGCTCCCAGGATGGGAAAACTCCTCCTACAGGGATCCTTGCTTAGCTGTAACAAGAGCTTTCTGTCCTGGCTGGTCCCGAGGTCTTTGAGCCCCAAATAAGCACACAGATGCTGTATTAGTTATAACCTTGTTGGTCAATGACTAGGGCTTCTTATTGGCTACCTCTGTCTTAATTATTAACTCATTTGTATTAATCTAAACATTTCTACATGGCCTTATCTTACTGGAGAACACCTGGCATTAGCCATGCCCTATCCCCCCGAGGCCTCTCATGGCAACATTTCCCAGAATTCTCCTCACTTCCTAGTCCCACTGATCTTCCTGCCTTATTGGCCAACAGTGTTTTATTCATCAACCAATAAGAGAAGCATATATATAGAAGGAAATTCCCTATCACCTAGTTTGCTTTCTCCCTCACAGCCCAAGGCTCAACCTATGGAATAATGTCACCTACAGCACACTGTGTCTTCCAACACTGTTTAACAATCAACAGTCGCTCACAGACAGTCCCACTGGAGAGCCTGATACAATGATTCCTCACTAACACTGTCTTCTTGGGTAATTCTAGGATGTGTCAAACTGACAGTTAAAACTGACCAGCACATAGCTGGTGGAGGTGGGGTGTGAGGGGTTTGGGGATCTTTGATATTGATAAAAATCACAGACAACTTTTTTTCCTGTTTCATGTGTTTCTGGATTTCCCATTTCCTATGGTGAGAAGCTTTCCTTGACAACAAAATGTTCTTTAAATGTAGTATATGACTGGGCATGGTGGCTCAAACCTATCATCCCAGCACCAGGGAAACAGAGGCAGGAAGACAGTTAGAACGGAGAGACTAGCCTGTACTGCAACAGGAGTTCTTGCCTCATAATGAGCAAACAGTTATGTCCTAGATACATAATTGCTGTTTGACACATATTTGTTTTATGTGTTAAAAAATGCTTTCTCAGCAAAAGGCAGGGTGTAGGCTATCCTAAGGGTACCAGAGTGAACTTAGCAAGACATTTGTTTTGCTCCAGTGACCTGAGGGACCAGTTGGATGCTCCAGTGAGGGGACATTGCAAATGAAGATAAGATTATTCTGTCCTTGTTTTTTTTTTTTTTTCCAAAGTGGGAGGAAATCGGTATAAAGCAGGCTTTGCATATCTGTAAGTGACCTGCCATTCACAGGGAGCTTCAACAAAGCTTCGAGATGGCAGTCGGAACCATCAGATAACCTGGGATGCCATGCTTTGGGTGATGCAGTTTTCCGAGGAAACTATTTTTTTCCTGCAAATGGATGACTCGTTGGTACCATTTTGACATGCAGGGGAGACGAGCATGAATCAATAGAGACTTATGTAAGTCGTAATTCAAGGTGACAATGATCGTCTTAAGACCATGCCTCGTGTTCCCTGGCTATTCTGCAGAGTCACAGGGCTGTGTGCTTGCTTTCCTTGGGGCTGCAGGGAGCAAGCACAGGGCACAGGCCACCCTGAGGATTGCTATCCCACGCTGGGTACATTTCTATTCAAAACAGGCTTATCAGTAGCAGCAGCCACTCCAGGCTTGTGCTCATATTTGTTAGATTTCATGGGCAGTCATGGATCCTGCTCCCCATGTACTCATTTTACAAGCCAAAGCCTGGCCCAGTGCTCTATTCACAGCTGCTGGCGCAGGACCTGCAGGAAGCCCGAGCCCGCTGGGTATTTCCACTGCCTGCCTGATGACCTGGCATGGTGTTCACATTGAGTCTGCTGTTAGCAACTGTGCACTGACTGTGTGACCGGTCAGAAGGAACAGGCCCTGCTTGGCACCTGCTTGTTCTTTGGGGAACAAGGTTCTTTTCAGGCAGGAATAGAACGACAGCTAGTGTCCTCGATGGGTTTGTGTTCAGCAAAATCCTTACTTTAAATAACAGGATGCTTAAAACTTACATTTGTTCATTAAATTACTCAGGAGAGGAGGCACTGGGCTAGGGACTTCACAGCTTAATGCCCATTTGCCCACCTACCTGCACAATGTCTACCCATCTGTCTATACATACTTATCCATCCATGCATACGTACATACAGACAGACAGACATACACACATACACTTATCCATCCACCCCATCTATCTGTCTATCCACCCACCACACATGTATTCATTGGACACCATTCTCTGAACCAGGTATTGTGGAAGGCACATGAGAAAGCTTTTATGGTTATTTCTTTTTCTTTACAGAGCTCTACCATGGAAAATTTGCCTTGAATTTCAGAGGAGACTTAGGACCTGGATTTCAGGGCACTTTTGGAATTGTAGGTCTGAAAAATTGACACTCTGCAAAATGTGATGGACTTGAGTCTTTGGGGCCAAGGAGGGAACTATGTGGTTTATATCTGAGATGTTTCTCCGAGGCTCGGGATACCTTGTTACAGGCTTGATTGACAGCATACATCCTTTCATCCATCCAAAAGATGGATGCCCTTGATACAAAGCTACAAAAGAAGTTGCCTTCTGTCCGTTCTAGATAAGTATCTATTTCAAAATGCTGTTCTCTATGTTGTCTGGGATGGATGCCCAAGGAGGGCAGGGATATCTGTCTCCCTTTTCTCCCTGACGTGTCCCTAGATAGGCACAACAATGTTTCACTCATAGTTGGGTTTCAGCAAGCCTTTGTTGGACAGACGGACGGATGGATGGATGGGAGTGAACAAATGAATGAAATAACCTAAGAGAGGTAAACTGATATGACACACTTCAGCTAGGGGCAGTTTTAAACCAGATGAGTGGATCTTTATGTTTTGGCGTGAAGGTCATTTTAAGCTGAATACATGCCACCTTTAATGGTTTACAGAAGCACGCCAGCACAGCTGCCCTTATCTGAGCAGGCAGGCTCCACATCTGAGGAATGAGGCTGCTCACGCCCCTCCTTGGGGTGGACATATTCCCAGAAGGTGGATTGTAAATTACATTGACACCAGTTTCACTCTCTGGGTGTTGGCAATGTCCTCAAAGGGACAGAGAAACCACCTGGGCCTGGACGGAAACTATCACAGCTTTCTTATCTCAGGCTTGTTCAGCTGAACACCACTTATCTTCCCACAGACTCGTTTCCCTTTAAATGTCTTCACCTGCTAAGAAGATCTTACGGGCTGTCCTTCCCCTGCCCATCATAGATGCTCACACTTGTGACTGACTCTCTAAAACCAAGGTTAATGAGAGGAAGCAAACCAATGTGTCAGATCAGAGTGGCGTACGTGTACACACACATGTGTGTTTGCGTGTGTGTCTGTGCACTCACCTATGCAAGCATTATTGGTGGCCCCAGGTCAGTTGTTGGGTGCCATCCTCAGTTACATATTATGTTACTTTTTGAGTCAGGGTCTCTCACTAAACCTTCAGTTAGTTAACCAATTCAGATAGACTGGCTGGCCATAAGTCCCAGGGATCTGTCTATCCCACGGCCCCCTCACCTCCTCCCACACCCACCTTCCCAACCCCTCAGCCCCTCACCTCCCCTTACACCATTCTCTCTTTCCCACTCCATCATCATCACCTCCTTCAGGGCCCACACCCCAGTACACAGTATGAAAGCAGCAATGAAGGACGGCTCCCTTCCTGCTGTCAGTTAGGAGCTCAAGTGTGGCACCTCTGGTCCCTTTGTTCCTTGTTGTTAATTGATCAGAACAGCAGACAGCTGAAGTTAATCCCTCTCCGAATTATCTGCCTTTTATTTTCTCTCTCCTTACACCTTCTCAAGGACTTTAATCCCTAATTAGCCCCACTCTTGGATGTTTTTAAGCAAGCAACTTCTCACCATTTAAAAATGAGATGCAAATGCCTAATCTTAAATAAAATTCCTTTGTCCACTGAAGTATCTGTCATTTGTGTCTCTCTCCTAAAACCTGGATCGCTTTCTCACCAGCAGCCACATCCGACCAATGCTCAATTCTAGCCCTGCTAGTCCTTGCTCCCTTATCCAAACGCCCCTCCCCTCCCTCTGTGGCCAGGCTTCTAGCACAGAAGACCCCACCTCTTCTCCTGGCTTCTGTATCACAGGTCTATATCCTGGCTCAGGCAATCCTGATTTACTAACGTGTGCCTTTCCCTAGGTCAGGACAGGATTCAGCTACCCTGCAGATGCCAGCCCCAAACCATGCCTTACCTACAAAGGCTGAACATCTGTGCAAAACTGTGAGTATCCACAGGCTGTTTCATCTTTCAAATGACTTTCTGTTTCAGGCCCTTTTGCTAACAGGCACTGGGTGTGAAAACAGCCACCAAGTTATATCACTGGTTCCTGTTACTTCATCTTTTATTGACATCATTTTTAACAATATACAAGACAGGACAGTACAGGACAGGACGACCCCAGGAAGTGGCTGCAATAAGGTGGAGGGAGAAGCTTTCATATTTATCTCTTGCCCTCTTAGCCCTCAGGACCTCAGAGTCCTTAAATATGGCTTTATTTGGAGGTGGGGGTCTTTCGAAATATAACCAAGGTAGATCAAGACCATTTGGTTGGATCATAGTCTAATATGCCCAAAACTGTCACACAAAAAGGAGACTGGCAAACAGGCACACAGAGAGGTGGCCAGGAGTGGACACAGGTCAGGGTCAGAGTGCTGTCAGCCACATCTTGCACATGGACTCTGTCCTCAGAGCTCCAAGACAGTGTCTGTCTGTTGTTGGCTGCCCCAGCTGTGATGCTTTCACACCCCACAGTGGCTCACTCCAGTACGAGCCAGATCTGTCCAGTAGAGCTTAACAATATGGTGATGCAGCCTCGTTGATCCTCTGATCTCCTCCTGATCCCAGGAGGAGAACCCATGTCAAGAGCACAAGAGCATACCCACTGAGAAATACCACCATCCCATAGACTGTGTGTGATGGATTGGTATGTAAAGACACTGTTGAAGGAGTGTGGGGTCGGAAGGGCACCACATGGACCCCGGCGTCGGAAACGCAGGTTAACACAGCAGTCAACAGCTCACTATTGCTCTAGGGCAGAAACAAGAATATTGTTCAAAGGGCTATTTCTTTCGTTGCCCTCTCATGAAGGCTGAGGATGGGATGTGCTCTCTGGTGCCCACAGGACACTGTGTACAGATTATAAAAGGGCTTGAGGTTGCCAAGGAAAATGTTTCCTATAGTATAATTTTATCTATAAACAAGCAGGGGGCGGCGTCGGGGAGTAGGATTGACCCAAATGAACATTGCAGTAACAGTCAGAGCCCCTCATAAGTGAATTTTAGAGAGAAGGTGCAGAATGGGTCAGGGGGATTCTTCTGGAATAGCAGTCCTCTGAGTCCAGATTTGGGAAAGTCAGAACCCTCACATCTCATTTGTCCTTCCTTCGCAAAGGACTGTGTGGGAGAGACGACCCTGCTGTCTTCCAGGCAGGGGACCCACACACAGGTTCAGAGAGGATGCAGGTGTGTGGGCCCCAGATGGGTTTCCCTGGACACCTGCTGGCAAGTGTCATTTCCATACCCTGACCCTGGAGCCCTGTCCAGCCCATGACTGAACCGCTTTGCTGAGGAAGGCACACCTTTGGAGTCTGATGGCGGTTTTCCGAAAGGTTGTAAGATCTTGAGAGTCCATGAAACACAGATGAGATTTCTTCTACCGGGGCCAGAGCAGGTTGTCTGTCTAGGGCCAGAGGGACCTAGAGTGCAGTCTTCAGGTCCAACCTCCAACCCGGGGTTTTCTGGATGGCCTTGGGTGAGTTCTTCTACTTTTTAAACTTGACTCAGCAATGGTCTCTGCAGTTCTTAGGCCTTTGCTACTGTGAGAGGAGACGGTGTATAAATAAAAGAAAGGGATGTGTGCAGAAGCCTCTGTGTGTGTGTGTGTGTGTGTGTGTGTGTGTGTGTGTGTGTGTGCATGTGTGTGTGCAGAAGCCTCTGTGTGTGTGTGTGGTGTGTGTGTGTGCAGAAGCCTGTGTGCCTGGTGAACACCCCTGTGGAGAACACTCAACTCTCAGCTTTCTGGGATCCCTAAATCTCCTGCCTTGGTTAATCTGAACCCTGACTACAGAGGTCAGGGGTCACCAGTACTAACTAACTTGGAGAATGCCCTGTTTCTGATGACTGGGATTCTCGTTTGGAATGCACAGCAGACTCCAATCCACCAGGCTCAGTTGTGAGCTGTGATTGCTCCCAGCGGTATCTCCTGTGCTCCCTCTGAGCTCCCCTCCTCCCCCTCTCCTTCTGCTCTTTCTCCCCTCTTTCCCCTCCTTCACCCCTCTTTCTCCTCCTCTCTCTTTGTGTCCTATCACATAAACAAGGAAGCAAACCTTCCAGAAAAACACAACCTAAACAGAAGGAGCTGGGGGATAAACAGAAAACAGCACCCTGCTGCCTGCCTCTCCATGCAGGGGTTGCAGGAGACTGACTGCTCTCTTGTCTCACTGTTGCGTATTAATCAGTCCCACACGCTCCACATGTCAAGTCTCACGGGACACATATTAACTAGGCCCAATGTCCTGGGGAAGGTTCCATCTGCCTATTTACCCACCAGTGTGCTCCGGATGCCCCAGACACCTGCCCCTCAGTTTAAACCCCAGGGCAAATGGGGTCTAGTCCACCTAACTTGGTGATGCAAAGGACCCTGTCTCCTTATTGTATAACACCCCACCTCCTTTAGGGGACACCTTGCTTTGACTGGCGGAGGGGTTGACCCTTTACTTCAGACCTGATCACCATGCTGCTGTGGGCATTGGTGCAAATAAACCTGTTGCTCGATGGGCATTTAGACTTCATGCCTTTCTCAAACCTTCTCTCACTTCCCTCCCCAGAACCTACTGGGAGGTACTTATTCTAGACAACTGGAATTGTGTCCCCTGCCCCATGGCTTGAAGGAAGTCTGTTCTTACATTGGCTGTGCCTCAATTTGCCTTTTGGGTTGGCATAGATCATGTGTCCTTCCAGAATCCAGCCTGCAAGCTCTGTTCACAGGGTGGTTATGGCACTGGAGGGCCCTAGACAGTGTCCAATGGCTCCAAGAGGGTGACTGCTGCCTTGGGAGTCAGAGCTCAGGCACTCCAGATGCATCATGCCCCTGTCTGAGGGTCCCAGAGATGCAGGCTACAGAAGGCTGTCTTGGAAAATCTGTCTCTTTCTCCAAGTGACAAAGAAGGATTGAAATAGATGCTCAGGAGGAAAGGAGTCCCCCCCCCACCCCTTCCAGTGTGGGAGGTTAGGAGTGGGCACCAAGCTTGATGAAATGAGAGGAGAAAGTAAGCTCTCTTTGACAGGGCTGTGAAGAAAGATGTGTGCAGGAAGAGATTCATTTCTTCAAGTAAGCATAACCCAGGGTGTTTTTCTTAGAGGCCACATTCATTTACCCGGACTGAGAAAATAATTTCCTATTATTGTTCCCTATCCTAAGTCACATTCATGGTGACTTTATCAAGCCCAGATATGGATGTGTGTGTGTGAGGGGTGAACTAGAGAAAGCTGAGATTCTGTGTGCAGAGTCCAGAGAGTCATCATCTTAATACAAATGGCTTAAAGCACCTGTTAATGTTAACGAGCTGAGTGTGGTTGCTGACGACAATGGCATGTTTATCAAGCCAGACATGGACTCAGAGCCCAGCATTTCCTGAGCACCCCAGGCTTTTGGCTTATTTGTTACTCTTCAGGGTGTAGCAGTCTTAGAAGGTTTCTCGTTTTTCAATAATTTTTAGTTGTGTGTTTATGGAGTGCATGTGGGTGCAGTGCCCCCAGGGGCCAAAAGAGGGAGTTGGGTTCCCTGGAACTGTTTTTATAGTTGTGAGCCACCTGGGAATCAAACTCCAGTCCTCTGCAAGGGTAGTGTGAACACTTAGACAGCTGAGCCGACTCTCCAGCCCATAGACTCTACTTTTCTAAGTGAGGATGGACAGAGCATCCCACACGTGTGCTCAGCTGAGGTCTCTCAATGGCTTTTCTCTTCATTTTAGCCATGGATATAACACCTGTCGTGGGACCTTCAGGCTCCTACCTGCCTCCCCACCCACCCTGGAGGTCAAGCACTCTCTGTACTTGAGATAGTATTGGTAGGAAAATATTATTGTCATATTTTATATTCGAGTTGTTTTATTTTTAAAGCAACAGTACAAGTTCAGCTGGTGTAAGCTGGTAGTATGCTTGTGTAAACTAGGCATGGCAGACACTCCTGTCACCAACAGTTGGGAGGCAGAGGTCAGTGAGGTAGCAAATATGAGGCCAGTTTGGGCTACATGAGACCTGCAAATTGATCAACCAATTAATCAATCAATCAATCAATCATCAATCAATCAATCGTGTAAGATTGTGGGCCTGCTCCTTTAGGCCAGATGCCACAGTCTATGTCAGGACACAATGCCCTGTATTTCTCTCTACAACAGAGATAAGAGTCTGTCCACAATGTAGTCAGCAGCTCCTGAAAAATGGTCCCAACCAGTAGATGGATCTTCCAAGCTCTTTGTCACATATACTATGTTGTACTAAATAAATCAGGTGGGGTAAAACTTTCTGCTTACCCTAAAAGGCTAATAAAATGTCAAGTCTTCCCTTTGTCAGGATCAGGGGGATTTGCTTAATGAGCAGCTTTGAAGGTTTGTTTCTGAAAAGGATCCTCTGGCCTCCCTCATATTCCATTGAAGATACCTATCTGTATGTCTATCATCTATCCATCCATCCATCCATCTATCTATCCATCCATCCATCCATCTATCTACCTATCATCTATCTATCCATGTATGTATGTATGTATGTATGTATGTATGTATGTATCTACCTATCTATCTATCATCTATCTTCTATCATCTATCTTCTATAATTTATCTATCCATCTATCTATCCATCCATCCATCATCTATCTATCTATCCATCCATCTATCATCTATCTATTGTCTATCTACCTGTCATCAATCTCTCACCTATCTATCTACCTATCTACATATCTGTATCTCTCATACTCACTTAAGACTTATTTATATTTATTTTGTGTGTACAGGTGTTTGGCTGCACATATGTGCATTGTATGCATTCCTGGTACCCTGGGAAGCCAGAAGAGGACATTGGAGCCATGCTCTGGTCTCTGTGTATTCTGCTGTTCCTGTCCAATGCTCTCCCATCACTGGAACCCATGATGGCCGTGACCCTCTTTCTCTAATAAACTGGGTCTTCTGGAGGGAATTATGTGTCCGCTTTCTTTTTGGACAAACTACTGATGACTCTCCTCTTTTGTTATATTTAACAAGAATTAATTAATTAATTATATTATATTATATTATGATGACTACTAGTAATCAAATGGTAGCGATAAGGGCATTGGTAGAAAGCAGACTTTAGGCTCCCAAAGAGCCTTGGCATTGTTTTCTCTCGGGTCTCAAATAGGGTTGGGAAGGTGTCCAATCCCCCAATTCTGCTCTAACCTGAGATTTTCCAGAGTCAAGGTCAAGGCAAGAAAAGCTGACAAAGAGGACACTGGCTTAGCCAAGTCCAGGAATAGTGTGGGTGGGGTCCATTCCCACGCAGAGATCCCAGTTTGTGATTCCATGGGCCTGCCTTTCTGTTCAAGTTCAAGGGCAGGCAAGAGGATGTGGATCAACCAGACACAAGGGGCTGGGTCCTCTTCCTGTTTCTGGTTACTCAGCTGTAAGTCATATGGTCTCAGTCTCCATTCCTGCCTCCTCTCCCCTTTCCTCCCCTCCTTTTCTCTCCCCATCTCCTTTCCCTATCCCATCCATGCTTATACCCTACCCTTGCACTGTTCTGATGTAGTTTATGGGGTGTTGTGATTGCCTGGAGAGGTGTTGCTGCATCGAGTGAAAATTGGTGTTTTTCTGCAAAACCTTGTGTTTCATCCAATTAACCTTTATCTTGTTTGTTGCGTTAATTTGCACAGCCCAGAGCCATGGCACTTGGTCAGCCCAGTCAGTCACTCTCTCAGGACCACCTGACCTCAGCAATCAGGACAGAGCCTTCCTCCCTCCCTCCCTCCCTCCTTCCCTCTTTCTGTCCCTCACATGCACCTGCCCCCACTCCAGCTCATATTAAACTCAGCCAGCGAGGGAGGGAACGCTGAGAAATCCCCAGAGGAACCTCTGGATTGAGTCCAGGGACATGCATAGATGAGGCCCAGGAACTTGCATTGTTTCAAAACTTTCCAGGGCCTGAGATGCCACAGAATATCCCTGATAGACACTGGAACTCATTCTGCAGTGGGCTATGCAGGATTCCAGAGGACTTCCCAGACCTGACTGCTGTGGTGCAGTGGGCAACAGCCATGGTCCAACCTCATCAAGGGGGCAAAACAGCAGAAACGCAGAGGGTTACATGGTGATGTCTAACCCTCATCATCATCCCCCCTCTCTCTGTCTCTATCTGTCCATCCATCTATCCATCTATCTATCCATCCATCCATCTATCCATCTATCTATCTATCCATCTATCTATCTATCTATCCATCCATCCATCTATCCATCTATCTATCCATCCATCCATCTATCTATCTATCTATCTATCTATCTATCTATCCATCCATCCATCCATCCATCCATCCATCCATCCATCCATCTATCCATCCATCTATCTATCTATCCATCCATCCATCTATCCATCCATCCATCTATCTCCATCTCTCTATCTCTTCTTCACTATCTGCCCTTCCTCACCTCTTTCCCTTTTCCCTTCTGTCCACTTTTCCCCCTCGTTTCTATCTCATCTCTTCTTATCCCCCCCCCTCCCTCTCTCTGGGATCCTGGAGCCCTGCAGGCAGCACAGACTAGACACTGTCTGCTCTAAACTTCTACCTCAAAGTCCCAGCACTGTGTACAGCACTCGCACATCCTGCCCCACCCCTGCTCACCCCCACCCCTGCTCACCCCCACCCCCACCCCGCCCAGCTCCCAAACTTCTTTTTGCCCAGAACCTGATCCTGGGTTTTACAGAGTCTAGTGCTGTTTAATTTAAGGGGAGATGCCCTTCAGAAAATACGGCTAGAAACAGGCCTGGGCATGTGGCTCCCTTTGGTTTGTGCCCATGATGGTCGTGGGGATCTGCTGCCCCCAGATAGGTCTGTCTAGATTCTAACTGTAGCTAAGTCCACTGCGAACTCTCTTTCTTTGGTGTTTGTCATGCTGGGACCAGAGATGTTTGAGATCATTCCTTCAAGTTAGGGACCGGTCTCAAGCCAGCCTTTGCATGGGCTGAAAGAAATCTCTTCCCTGGTCACGAGCAGGGAAAGCTCTGGAGATAAAGTCATTTATCCCCCAGAGGACGCACCCAGCTTGGCAAGCAGCATTGGCCTTAATGTATGGAATGCATTTGGCCAGGACCGTGACAGTCATTAGAAATGGGCCCTGGGTGTCATTACCCCAGAGTCGGCCTGTGAAGTATGCGTCCTCTGAGGAAAGAAAGCATTAGGGCGCCCTGAACTGAATTGGTCAGCCGAAAATACTGGAGTGCTTTATCCTTGGAAGGAAATGAAGCCATTTATTGGAGGACAGAAGTTCAGGATAATAGTTAAAGCAACCTGACATTTCCATAAATTAATGAAATGTGTGCGGTTGGCATAATTCAATGTGTGAAGACATTGATCTCTCCTCCCTGAGGCCCAGAGGGAGTCTTCAGGCTGGGGACAGAAGTGGGAACCCAGGACCAATGTCATCAGACCCATGTCAAGGAGCTGATGACAGGCTCACCTGAGCAGGGACCCCATGTGCCTACACATGCTCACATGGCCACCCATTCACACGCTCACCCATTCACATGCTCACACACATGTTCATCCCTTCACATGCTCACACAATGCTCACCCATTCACATGCTCACACAATGCTCACCCATTCACCAGTTCCTTCATCCACAAACAGCAGAAAAGACCAGTGTGATCTGTTCCATGTTCTGTGCCCTTCTCCCAGCAGGATTGAAAGCACCCACTCCCTGGAAGTGAATTACAGCCTCACCACACAGTGCTCTTTCTGCTGTGAGCAGCTGAGGACCACACGCTCTCATAAATCTTTCCATATTCATCACCCAACAAGCAGCCTGGAAGAAAGACACAGGGAAGAAAACACACGCTAAGGAGCTGGGAGATGACTAGAGGGTGAAGCCAGGGTTGTGTAAGTGTAAGGACCTGCAATCATGTCCTGAGAACCAACATGGAATTGGACATGGCACACATCTGTCATATCAATGCTCCTACATCCAGATGGAAGGCAGAGAAACTCTCAGGTCAGCTAGCCTGGAACACATAGTGGCAAACAACAAAGAACATCTGTCTCTAAGCTGTTGGCGGGTGAGAACTGATACACACACATCTGTACACATGCACACGTATCACACACATACACAAAGATTGGAAGAAAATAAAAACCTACTGAGCTAGTTAGCTTCTGCCATATAAAAAAAATAAGCTCGACACATCTGGAGTCACCTGGTATCTTAGTTAGGGTTGCTATTTCTGTGATGAAACACCATGTCCAAAGGCAACTTGGGGAGGAAAAGGCTTATTTGGCTTACACTTCTACATCACTGTTCATCACTGAAGAAAGCCAGGACAGGAACTCAAACAGGGCAGGAACCTGGAGGCAGGAGCTGACGCAGAGGCCATGGAGGGATGCTGCATACTGGCTTGCTCCTCGTGGCTTGCTCAGCCTGCTTTCCTATAGAACCAGGACCACCCACCCAGGGGTGGCCCCACCCACAATTGGCTGGGCCCTCCCCTATCAATTGTTAACTAAAAAAATACCCCACAGCCTGGCTTTATGGAGACATTTTCTCAAACGAGGTTCCCTCCTTTCAGATGACTACAGCTTGTGTCAAGTTGACATGAAATTAGCCAGCGCTCCTGGGAGGAGCAACCTTGACTGAGGATTACACCCTTAAGGGTGGACTATGGCTGTAACCTTGGGGTATTTTCTTGATTCATGATTGATGTGGGAGGGGTTGTGCTGGGAGGCATAAGAAAGCAAACTGTGTAAGCCATGGGGAGCAATCCAGTCAGCAACACTTCTCAGTAGCCTTTGCTTCTGTTCCTGCTTCCTGGATCTTTCTCTGACTTCATGCCTTGGCAGCTGTCCACGATGAGCTGCAATCCATTAGCCAAAGGAACCCTTTCCTCAACAAGTTAGTTTTAGTTGGTGATTTATTATTAACAGGGAAGCAACTGGAACACAGTCAACGAATGAATGAATGAAGAAATGAATGAATGAATGAAAGAATGAATGAATGAACGAGTAAGCCAGTTTCAGTGCAGAAGGTCCCAATTCACCCGGAGGCCAGTGGAGGCAGTGCCCTCTCCAGCACTAACTGTAGGTCTCAGGTGACATTCATCCTACTTCCTCACTGTAGTGTGCACCAACGATGGTGACTATTTATTAGGGCTGAAATGCATGCAGCGATCATCTTCATAGTCACATTGTATACCTAGCATGCCTCAGAAACACACCTCTGAGAGTGTCAATGGCCAGGTCTAGAGTACCATGGAAACACCCCTCTGAGTGTGTTAATGACTGGGTCTAGAGTACCATGGAAACACCCCTCTGAGAGTGCCAATGACCGGGTCTAGAGTACCATGGAAACACCCCTCTGAGTGTGTCAATGGCCGGGTCTAGAGTGCCATGGAAACACCCCTCTGAGTGTGTCAATGACCGGGTCTAGAGTACCATGGAAACACACCTCTGAGAGTGCCAATGACCGGGTCTAGAGTACCATGGAAACACACCTCTGAGAGTGTCAATGACCGGGTCTAGAGTACCATGGAAACACACCTCTGAGAGTGCCAATGACCGGGTCTAGATTACCATGGAAACACACCTCTGAGCGTGTCATTATGATGAAAAGAGCTAGTGTCAAATGATTGTGTTGATTCCAAACACTTTGCCTTTTGCCCACCTCTGCCTCTGAGTGCACCACAGCACAATTGTCCATGGGGAGCTAACTGCGTGGCCATCTAAGTGAGTGGACTCTACAGGAAAACTTCCAGCACTCAGAGAGGTGTGAGTGATGACCAAAAGCCAATGGCCATAGTCTAAGAGGACAAGAATAAAATAGATTACAGCGATGTCCTGGAGCAGTCCATAGGCCAATGATCCCCACATTATGCTCCCTGGTTTAATTAGAGTGAGACAGCCAGCACCATCCAGTGCAGAAAATCCCTCGGAATGAGTGATGGTGCAAAGCTAATGTGCTGACAGGTAGCAAAACATCTCCATTTGCCTTTCTTGGGGGTAGGCAGGTGTGGATGTTGAATTAGGTCAAGGGCCTATGATGCCAGGGGCAGGGAGCATCAGGTCCACTCTCAATGCCACTGGCTAAGCCTGTCAAAAATTGCTCCAGTCCTTGAGCCCTTAAGGGCTGTTTTCTCTGCTTGGCCCAGTCCTCTGATACTTAGGTGATTGTGACAGTCCTGTGCCTAGTGAGGTTGTGTTGAAGTGTCCAAGTGCCAGGAGAGGAATTCAAAACTCATATGGTGGTCACATGGGTGGTTTCCAACCCCTGCTATCCATGACATACAAGTGTAGCTTCCATCGTGAAGAGACCTGAGTAGAAGATTGGACAGGCATTCCCCACATGGGTTTGAGTAGCACGGAGTGGAGAGCACAGCCCTTCAGAGTCTCAGATCACAGATGCAGCAGGACTTTGGACACCCAGATATGCAGGCTATGTCCCAAACTCATGCCGTCTATCTTCTCTCTTAATTTCCCCCAGCACCAAAAGCTCTTCCTAGGCTATGTCTTATACCCTGGACACCAACAGAAGGCAAGGTTAGAGTTAAGCTCTAGAGTTCTGACAACCACCATCTTCATGGCCTTGGACTTGGGCAGTGAGGTTTGCCTCTTTGCTTTCTATTCTTTTTGTCTGTACATTTGTTTTTTGTCTTGCTTTGTTTGAGGCAGGGTCTTACGAATCCAGGCGGACTTGAACTCACTATGCAGTTGAGGACAATCTGGGACTTCTTATCTTCCTGCCTCTACCTCCCAAGGCTGAGGATCATAGGGGGCTGCTGCCATACCCATCTTATGAGTTTCTGGGCCCCAAACCCAAGGCTTTTCCTATCCTAGGCATATACTCTACCGACCGTGTTGAAACCTTAGCCCATGTATTATTTCCATGTCTGAAACATGGCAGGAAACAGCTAGTCTGCTCAGCCTGCGCCATCATGGGAGGAAGGAACAGCTTCAGAGTCTGATGGGGGCCACTCTGCCTTCTGAGGTCGGTGACTGGGGTTGCTTTCACAATCCGATGCCAGGCATTGTCCTCTCCTGGTGGGCATCAGCTTCAAGAGGTGGACCACCACGGGGCCAGAGAAGAGCTCCCCGACTAAACTGTGCCCCTCCGAAATAAAAGAAGCCAACAGTGCCAGCTCCTCAGAGTCCCACTTAGCATCTCCAGTCACCGAGTCCCCGCCTCTGCTTCCTCTCCCATTGTGTGCTTAGCAGAACACGTGTTGTCATCACCTGCCTTTGAAGCTGATGCAACCATTAGCAGCTTCTTCGTGTTTCTATAAATATTTAAACCGCCGCACTCAGTAATCACCACCGTATGAAATTAGGATGGATCAGAGGGTGCTGGCTCACCAGAGTCTTTGCGGGGAGGGAGGGGGTGTTGAGCTAATCCTTCCTTGAGGAAGTCTTCCTTCCCTGATGCTGAGAGAAGAAACATGAAGGAGCCAAGGACTTGAAGGCGTGGGGGAGTTTTAATCCAGCTCTGTCTTCAGCCGGATAAATCATCCTAACACTGTGACTTCAGGAACAGCCCACGCCCCCTCTGCAGCGGACTTCCAGCCACCTGGGGACATTTCTCTAGGTTCCTTCCCCTTCCACAGCACCTAAGCTTCCAGGGTCTTGGGACGAAGGGATATCCCAGTGACCACACTGACCACTTCTCAGGCTTGGGCAGCTCATGGAACATTCTCGGGGGTATGGTGGGGCTTTTAGGTTTGTTTTGTTTGAAATCACAGTAACCTCTTCCTAGATGGTCAGAGCATGCTTTTAGCTAAGTATTATAGGCAATCGTTTCTCACTGTAAAACCCAGCCTGGGGCCAGGGAGATGACTCAGTTTCTGAGCTGTTAGCTGTTCCTGTAAACCCGGGTTTGATTCCCAAAGCCCATGTTTAAATAACATAAAACCATGAAATTGTGGCTCAAACTTGTAATCTCAGAGCTGAGAGATAAAAAAAAGGTGGACCTCTGGGGCTCCTTGGCTAGTCAGCTTAGCCAAATTGGTAAGTTTCAGGTCAGTGGTCAGGGAGAGATCCTGCCTCAAAAACTAAGGTGAACAGCATTCTGAGGAACACCTCCCGAAGCTGACCTCTAGCCTCTGACTTCTGACCTTTGTGTATGCATACATGTGTCTGTGAAACATGCTCACAAATCTAATCCAGATCCCAGGCCGAGCACAGCCAACAGACAGGACAAGTGTCTCTAGGACCCTGGTTGACAACAGCCATTACCTTCAGCCTCCAGTGTTGTATCTCAGGGTTAAAGGGCTAAGCCTTCATGGTTCCCAGCACCTGTCTAGGCGGTGTGTGACCTGGGTCTCAGGGTTTCTAGTGAGATCAGGGTGGGCCTGCACCTTACAAGAGAGTTGTTTCTCTTGTTGTGGTGACAACATACCTGGCCAAAATAACTTAAAGGAGAAAGGACTTATTTGGGTTCATAGTTTGACAATATGGCCCATCACAATGGCAAGAGCTTCACACAGCTGATGACACAGCATTTTCAGTCAGGAAGCAGAGAGGGACAGATGTCAGGGCTCAGGTCACTTTCCCCTCTTTGTCCAGTCCAGGACTGAGTAAGACACTCCCTGCAATGAGGAAGTCTTCCATCATCAGTGATGCCTTCCTAAAGTGCCTTACAGACAGGATCAGAGTACCAGAAAGCCAGGACCAAGGCCTCAGCACATAGGCGGGGCACAGACTCATCTGTATCCCTAGAAGTCATGTCCTCCTGGCATGGAGGGAAAAAAGGGTGTGTGACAAACATCAACAGTTCTTCTGGGTTTCAGCAGCATGTTAGAAACTCCGACATTGTGAGTTGGGTAGCATCTGAGTGTGGCCTGGAAATCAGGAGGTCTGAAACCATCTCAGGTGATCCCAAATGTGCAGTCTGACCCAAAACATGCACCTTTGTACACCTTGTCGTATGGTCTCTGGTCCTCCTGAGGCTGTAGAAGAATAATGGCATTGATTGACTGCTTCAGATTTCTCTGTGCCAGGCAGTAAATGAAGGGCTTTGATACCCAACAACACTGATCCTTACAATGGTGACGAAGGGATGGGTCATTTGCCTATTTTTAAGGTTGGGGAGCCCAGCGATAGGAGCCTGGGGCGAGCTTAACCTCTAGGTTGACATCTTGATCCATACCATACTCGAGTTGTGACCGTATTTAAGGAAGATAGAGTTGCTCCTTGCTCTTTGGCTAAAGAGGATGGCGTTTACCTGGGAGAAGTCCTGTGACCTTCCTACCAGCTTCTGAGGAGACACACAGACTTGGCATGACAGGGGCTTGCTGGAACAGCCATATGGTCTCCATTTCTTTCCTGGTTCCCTCTTACCCAGACCTAGTGTCATGTCAGGAGTCGATGCCTGGGGACAGGTCTGCATCAGTGTCCCCTTCTCAGCAGCTGCCACCCTCAGAGATAGAGTTCTGATAGCCACATGGCAGTTGCTCCCAGGAGAAGGAAACCCTTCACCTGCGAATCAAAGCCACCCTTCACCTGCGAATCAAAGCCACAGCTGGTGCCCTCTGTCCACTGGTTACTGGGGTTGGCTGTGCTCTGGGACCTGTGCAGCCTTTGTGTGCACCACATCTCTCCATGAAACATGAAGTCAGGCTCTAGCAAACACACCACTGAGTGAGTGAATACACAAGGAGTTTCCAGTTCATTTCTCCGAATTATCCTGGGTCTGTGGATAAACAGAAAAAACAATAATAGCTGTTGGTAGTGTTTTAATTGGTACCCACTGTGTTTTAATTAGTCAAAGAGAAAGGAGGAGGCAGGTGGGAGGAATGCTGACTGCCACCTTCCCCAGAGTGCACACCCATGGCTGGGGGGGAGGGCAGCAGGGCAGGCGTTCTTCGTTGAGTATCCGCATGGACAACTCCACCCCAGTAAGCATCACTTCATGAATCTGAGCCCAGGTCTTCGTGCTCCTTCTAGGGAAAGAACATTTGCTAATTAGACTAGCACAAGTCACCAGTGCTCAGCACCATCCAACAGTCCTGGGAAAGGTAATTCTCAGAGTTAAATGTGGGCTCCATTACAGATGAGAGGATACAGTTGGCTTTCAAGAAGGAAAACAGGAGCTCAGATCCCAACTTGGCCTCTGGGCAGGAGTGAGATCTAGAATAAAGCAGCCCCTTGGCTCTTAGTCTGTGCTCTGTGTCTATATCGAAATGTCAGAGGCCAGGTGATTTTAAAAGGAGAGAGACTTGTTGAACTCCTGGTACTGCTGACTGGAAAGCCCACAAGCAAGTCTGTCTTTGCAGCATCATATCGTGCCAGCAGAGCTGGTGTTCCGAAGATAACCCTCTTTTATAACAAGGGCTCCTCTGGTGACTCATTAGTCCACTTGTAGATTAACCCAGTCATAAGGGCAGAGTCCTCACAGCCCAGCCGACCCCAAAGCTCCCACTTCCAAATATCATTAACACTTGACTTCAGGGACTGAGTTCCTAACTCATGAATGTTGGGAGAAACAAGACAGATCATACATGGCTGCCTGCTGAGGGTATTCTAACCGAGGCTGTTAGACTGGGTTCACAAGTGAGAGCCTGTGTTGCTCGTTCAGTCACTCACTCACTCACTCAGTCAGTCACTCACTCACTCAGTCACTCACTCAGTCACTCACTCAGTCAGTCACTCACTCAGTCACTCAGTCACTCAGTCACTCACTCACTCACTCACTCACTCACTCACTCATGCATCCATCTTGTAGAATGCAGGCCACACACTCCCTTCCCTATGTCAACAACAGAATGAAAACTGGACTGGGGTCCTTCTCCGTGGGGTTGTGAGGGAGTAGTGCAGGGCAAAGTTACCGGAGCCTGGGCTCTGCGACTGAACTGGTCAACCCACTGCTTCCCCGCCTGTGGGAAGCTGTCTTTACAGGGGCTGCAGTCTGAGCCAGCCATCTTGCTGGGTTCCTACCTGAGATGGGGAGTTTGGATTGAGAAAGAGTAGGTAAAGACGTTAAGAGAAAGACACAGGATAGAGTCAGGAGGGCAAATCCAGTCAATACTGAACACCCGGAGTTTATTCTTCAACATTCTTAGGTACCCAACCAAAAGTGAGGACAATGTTAGAAGGCTTCTATTATCACGTATAAGGGGCAAACAGACTTACTTCCCTTAATCCTCCAGGTATTTGGTAGCCACACTTGCCATCTGGCCTTCAAGGTCAAGAGTAAACACAACTGAGCCCAAGTCTGCTATTTAGATGAAGATAGGCTACTAAAGCCTAAATAACCAGCAGCAGCCAAACTTTAGACATTTAGGTCTAAGGACAGTTTAGAACTCTCTGATCTTGAGGCAAGATGAAATGGACCCCTCTTTGTGGGTCCTAACACCCACCCTCTCCTGCTCTTCAGCAATGAGACCAAAGAATTCCAGCTCTCCCCTTTGCTGTCATCGGCAATATTAACTACACCCCAAAGCAAAACAAGAGAGCACCTTTTCTGGGGTGAATCTCTTTCTACCCCACTTCTGGGGCTTTCTGTGCTACTAGCCCCTTTCTCAAGCTGCCCAAGCATCCTTTGTTGTGCAGTGCCTTGGGGTATAGCTTTGCCCTCTTCTTCTTCATCCCTAGCAGACCAAGGGTGATGAGGACTTCTCAACAAATTCATGTACTTCTATGAGAAGAGGGCTAGGCTTGGGGCTCTGGGGCCTACCTGGCCTGCCCCCAACACGCTGGGTGACCTAGAACACAACCAATCTACTTATTCTCTCCCCGGCTTGCATGGCTGGTTTGGGGAAAGTACCCTCCACCTTGCTGACCACTGGCCATGACTAGCTGATGGGATGCTGTTTCTCAAATTGTCTTCCTGGGCTGTGCATCACACCTGAAGTTAAATGGGCCATTGGGGCATTTTTATTTGTGCCTGTCTCTCTTATCAGATCATTGCTCCTAGGGTGCAAGGTCTGCACACACATGCTATACACAGAGTAAATACTGCTGAGGAGACCAACAGGTATATAATTAACCGGGGTAGAGGGGATATTAGCACATGACATAATCCTAGAACTAAGGAAGCTGACACAGGAGGATCATGAGTTCAAGACCAGCCTAGGTAAGATATAAGATCCTGCCTTGGCTTAAAGAAAACAAATGGAGGCTGGAAAATACAAAGGCTTATGAAAACGGTTTGTTGCTTTGATAATTTGCAAGACATACTTTTTAGACCAGGTGCGGAATCACAAACCAGAGGTCAAAAGGGGAGCCAACCCTTCCTGTGGCAGCTCCACCAGCCTCATAGCCCCCAGGAACACAAAACCGAAAGCACCAGGTTTCCACATCTCAACCAACCAAACTCACACCAATACTGAACAGAGTGTGAAGAGCACAATGAGAAACAGCAGAGGGTGCCGCAGGCAGCCTCAGGGTCATGGGCACAGGAGACATCTGTCTTGCCAATTTTCCTTCAACCTTGTTCTGTACTGTGGACCAGGAACCTGGGGACATCCCAGGCCAAACCTGAGAAACCCAAGAATGAACCTATCCCAGGATTTCAAAACACAAGGACAGAAATGGTGCTTTTCTGATGGCTTCCAGATGGAGGGAGGGTTCTCCGAGAGCTCTCCGTGTCCTCCAATGGCCTTTCTGATGGGCAACAAAACATTTGATTTTCTTCTAATAGATTTGTCATTTTACGTCAAGTATCTACTCCTATTGACCCATGGAACCTCAATTTCAAAACCATTAAAATCTAATTTTCCACACTGTGCCCCTAAGAGATAGGCTAACTTTCAAAGAATAATTCATTTTCTTTAAGAAAAATGCATATCTCTCTATATTTTCTTTTTTATTCTTTAAAATAAGTCAAGAAACGCAGCTGCTAGCATGGCTGCTGTTGCTCCTGTGTTCTCTCTCCAAGTAAGGAACTTAAATGTCCCCGACAGAGGAAGCTTTGCTCACTGTGTAGTACAGGCTGTACTTATGTGGGGGAACCGAAATTACAGGGAGATTATAAAGGATCCACTCCACCCAGAAAGCAGGATGGGAGGCTCAAGGTTATTTGCTTTCAAAAATAACAGATGTGCCAAAGGTAACACAGGACATCTCAGGGAGTCTAACACCTCTACAATTTATTTGCTGTTTCTCAAGTGTTAAGCTAACCCTTCCATTTGAAATTCTGAGAGCAGAGCGCCTAATGAGAGATGCAAGTGTCCGTGGCCTACTTATGAAATCCTCAGTCAACTAATGGGAACCATGTGGGTACCATGGGCTGGGGCTGCTGAGCCTATGACTTCACAAGCCTACGCTTCTGTGAGGAGACAGGAAAATACATGTACATTCGAGCACATGTGTGAGAACCCAGAGGTCAGCCTCCAGTGTCAGCCCTCCGATACAGTCTCAGATATTGTCCACCTCCTTGTGGAGACAGGGTCTAATGTTGGCCTGAGCTCATCGAGTAGGCTAGGTTGGCTGGCAAGAGAACCATGGACCAGTGTTGAGATTCCATTACAAGCCTGCTCCAGCGTGCCGGGGATTGATTGAACTCAGGTCCTTATGCTTGTGCCATGAACACTTTACAGACCCAGATGCTCCTCTTTTGAATTTCCTGGTTCCAGTGGCTGTGCTGTGGTTTTGATAAGATAGGAGGAGTCAGTGGCCTGGTGAAAGACCTCAAGATACTCTTTGTGGTCTTTGCAGCTTGTTTGAAAGACTGAAAATATTTCAAAGCAAACATTTAAACAAACAGAATGTGTATTCAAGATAAGCTGGCCGTCGGGAGGCCTGCCAGTCATGAGTGCATCAGAGAGACCAGCACAGAGTGTAGAGACCAGGGGCCACTTCATCTGAAGAGCTTTTGGCACTATATCGCCAAGCAGAGGGACAGAAAATGACCTCCTCTGAAGTCCCTGTCTGCCTGGTGCTTGCTGCTAGTGCCTGGCCAGCTTCTGACATAGTGGCTGACACGTGGCAGCTGTCTTCTGATTGGCTCCTGCAGGTCAAATGGCATCCAGTGGTACCCTGCATTCATGATGCCCAGAAAGGGTAGGTCCGGTCTAGATGCTCAGGGTGGTCCAGAGCTTCCATGTTCCAAGGGAGGGTCTGAGGAAGTCAGATGATGTGAGCAGCCAAGGCTTGGGGGCTGTAGGAATAAGGCTCTCCCCACCTCCTTCCCCCTTTCCCCTCCTCCCCTCTGTGTGTGTATGCGTGTGTATGCGTGTGTATGCATGCACACGCGTGCACAGGTGCACCCATGAATACAGGCCAGAGGACAACCTCAGGTGCCATTCCTCAGGAACTGTCCACCTTCTTTTATTGAGACATGGTCATTTGTAGTCTCAGACCCTGCTGTGCAGCTAGGCTGGCTGGCCATGGAGCTCCAGGGTTCACTTGCCTCCACTTCCCCAGCACTAGGATTATAAGCACAGCCCCATAGATGTTTTTTCCTTAAAAACATGGATTTCCAGGAGATCAAACTTATCATGCTTGCAAGGCAAACATTTTATTGACTGAGCCATCTTCCCAGCTTAAGGCTGTTATTTTCAAAGGGCACACTTCACACAATCTTCGTACCTCTGGGTAGTTTAAAAAAAGACTCACGCTCCAAAGAGCCATGCATGGCTCCAGAGTGACCATGAACTCTCTTACCCCTGAGACACAAGGTTTTTGTCTGGCTCCTCTATTTTCTGTGAAATCAAACACTCTGATATCTCTGAGATCTGCAGTTCAGCATTGGAAGTCCCTTTCGAGGCCTCGGTGGCTCCTGTGGAAGAGCCAGGAGGGAGCTTGGCCAGGGGCTGCATGGTGAAGGAGGCCGCAGATGAGGAACTGTCAGCCCTGGCCCACTGAACCCAGGCAGGGCAGCCTGTTAGTTGACCTCTTCTGACATTGTCCTTGTGGTGGAAAAGAAGACGATTATTCATGGAGACTGCAGGAAAGGAGAGAGACCATGTGCCCCATGTGTCCTCCCAAGTTTAAGGATCATGTCACCCCCAGAGATCTGGCTGGGGCCACCAGGCAGGGGATCCTGCAAAGCCAAGGTCTTGCTGCAAAGCTGTGGCAGGCAGGGGCCCTAGAAGAAGAAAATCAACCCTAGATTCAGGCAGGAACCTGGAGCACCTGGGCCAAAGGATCCAGCAGGAGGAGGGCTGGAGTAACAAAGGAACCCAGAGAATCTGCAAAGGTGAGGTTGAGAGGAGGCCTCCTGCCACCGAAGTCCCATATGGTCCCCAGATGAGAGTCTCCAGTTGCCTTCACCCTCCTCCACCCTCTCTCCTCTCCCAGGCATCCCTCAAGCCTCCACTGTGGATGTGGAGGCAGCCTTGGTGGCATATGAGCTGTATAAATCTCTTCTTCAAGAGGGTTTGAGGAGGATTGAGCTACACACTCCAAGCACAACTCCAAGAAAAGACTGGAAAAGTGCTTAGACGTTGCTTAGGAATGCTTCCAGATCAACACAGGGGCAGGCAATAAATGTCTGCACTGTGTGTCTTCTTCCTAGCAGGGTGAGGGCATGCTCATTGGGGCCAAGGAGGACTGCAGAACACACCTACTGTGTGTGCAGGGGTCCTGGGGCTTCCCAGTCCCCACAAGAGACTCTAACAATGGCCGTTGGCTTTCTCTAGCATGGATCAGAATCTTCATAAGGTCACCTCACTCTGCCACCTCCCTCAGTGGTGACACAACAGAGACTCAAACCAGAAAGTGAACCTGAGCCTCCAGTTCCATGTCTCCCGTGAGTCCCTGAAGTCCAATGCCCACCCTCTGTTTCTGTTTGTTTATTGCACAAGTGTTTGTGATTAAGTGCCAAGGCTCTCATGTGGAGGTCAGAGAGCAACCCATGGGAGTCAGTTCTTTCCTTCCAAAGTGCAGGTCCTGGGAATCAAGCTCACATCACCGGGCATCATGTGACCCTTTTCCTACCAAACTATCTTGCTGGCCCAAGACTCTGATTTTCTGTATGCATTTGTCTCCTTGCATACAGAAGCCACTCAATAAATGCTCTGGGACTTGACATGAAGAAGCAGCAAGGGCTCCTTTTAGTTTATAAGTATTTACTTTGTGTGTGTGTGTGTGTGTGTGTGTGTGTGTGTGTGTTTATGTGTGTGTGTGTACATGTGTGGAGACCAGAAAAACTTTTGGTAGTTAGTTCTTTCCTTCCACGATGTGTGACCCAGGAGTTGAACATAGTAGCATCCTGCCTTGCCAGTGAGTGTGTGTTATTGGCCACACCCCCTTAGGGTCGTGGAGAGCATCAGGAGGGCAGAGACTGCATCTTCTGGAGCTGGAAGGCCTCAGCAGTTCTTTACTACTATCTGTGTAAGCTGCTCCCCAATAAAACACCCATTTATCATTTATCTTGGGTCTAGTGAACTCATTACTACCCCACCCTCGGCTGAACTCAGGCTCTCAGGCTTAGTTGCAGGCACCTTTACCCACTGAGCTCTTTCAACAGCCCTACTATTTGTCTCTTGAGGCAGACATTCTCTTTGTACCAGGAAGTTCTCAAGGTCCCTTGAGTTTTCTCTGCTCTAGTCCAGGATGCAGAAGGGGCTACAGGCAGAGCCTGAAAACTGCCTCTAACTACAGCTCTTAGCTATGTGTGTCTCACTGAGCCTGTGCCCTCATGCCCCCAATGAAATATTGGAAGCATAAATTCTCATTAGGGAGAACAGTCTGTTCCACGCTTACTTCATCTGAGAGAGAAGGGCTGGGGTGCGCACACTCGCATGGAGTCTCCTTTGGGCCTAGCAGCTGTGGCAATGGATTCTTGCTTTCCAGTTCCTTCCTTCAAAACCATCTGTCTCCTGACAGAGACACGTCTTGTTGCACGGTTCTATGTATGCCTCTGTGTCTCCCACACAGTCTATCCTCCCAAACAAAACATCAGGATGCGATCAGTGTTTCCAGAGGGCAAGTTCATCTGGATAGAATCTGAACTACAGAATCTAAACTTGGTGTGAGGAGATCTTTAGATCATGCGCACTCATGCAGCACACACTCTCACTCAGGCACCCACATCTCCCTCTCACTAAGTGGTGGAGAGGGTTCTTTGCCGTTTGTGATCACACAATGCTCTTGACAGCTAGAAGAAAATATTCAAGGCAACATTCTGTCACAGTGCAACCATGAGCTGCTGATGCCCGGGGAGTACTCTCTGCCATCCACACACACAGTGACAGAAGGCTGAGTGCTCTCTCAGTGCCCTGCAGAACTAACCGTCAAGCCTTGATAGTCAAGTCCCCATCTTCTCCTTGACCTCTCTTCCCCCCGCCCCTGACATTCAGGGGTGTCCTGGTCCCTTCACTGAGGACTCCATCCTTTCATTTTTCTAACGGTGATGCATGCACCAAGCCCCGGTGATGGGGACCCTTTATACAAAGGAAGCAGCTTGACCCTGATCAAGACGCCTGTAACTGGTGCCTCCTTCAACGCCATCTGGCTAACATCCCAATTCCCCGGGCTGCAGAAACCTAGCAAAAATAACAGGCTGGGCTCATTTATAAATAACAGAAGTTGATTTGTACCATTCTGGAGTTGGGAAGGTCAAGGCCAAGATCTTGGCAGGACTTGATATCTGATGAGGAATGTTCTCTGCTTCCAAGATGGCACCTGGTCCTCTGAACAGCAGTGCTGTCCTCCCATGGTGAAGGGACAGAGGATGAGGAGGCCAGGGAGCTGGTTCTGCCACCTGGAGCCTCTTATGCTAACCCCAGTCATATGTCACCGTTAAAGGCACCCTCCCACACCGCTGCTGTACCACCGCTATTCCCTTCAACTACAGCACCACACACCAGGAATTAAGTCAACGGGTACATAAGCCATGGCCTCGGTTTGCCCAAATTTTTACCTTGATTTTGCCATGCCTTTGGCTGATCCACCCTCAGGTGCACTATGAACCTCTAGAGATCCCCACAGTGAACAAGTGATAGCAGGAGGTAGAGGCTTGCTAAAACTGGCCGTTGTTACACTGATACCAGGAAACCCTGGTGCAGTTCCTCAGCAGGTAGCTCTGACATGGCCCAAAAGAGGGGGCAGTCCTTGCACTGAGGCCTGAGACACTCCCAACCACTGGACAGTGGCTCTGGGCTGATTAGAGAAGGTAGGTCTTGTCTCAGAGAGCCCCCACACACATCCGCACTCCTGGCCAGGGCAGAGTCTGTCTGCCTGCCTGCCTTGTGTATGCTGGGCCAATTACACAGTGACTCCAAATGAATGAAGATTCTGCCTAATATTTTTAGTAATGATAACACTTAGCTGAAAAGAGCTTTTTAAGGCTCGGAGATGGAGAGCATGGAGTGGCATTTAAAGCAGAGATGTCAGCCAGGATCTGCCGCAGCCCTGCTAAATGTCAAACATTTCATCCACAGAGAAAGTGGCTTGTTAGACATATTTTCCCCCAAACCTGATTAAAACGCAAAGTGCCTTTTGCATATTCGCTTCTGTTTTATGTGATGTTAGCTGTGTAGGAAAGAAACAGAGAGGAGGGAGGCTGGGGAAGCCTAGGAGGGCTGGAGGCAGCGGCGGCCGAGGTGTTCACACAGATGAAGTGAGAAACAGCCAGTTGGGGGCCCAGCGGGGACAGCAGATCTTTGAGCAGAATAAATACTTTGGATGGGCCAAGGCAGCAGAAGCCTGCTAGGCGTGTGAGCTGGAGTGTGAGGCTCGGCCTGATTGGCTGACCATCTCTCTCTGGAGCCATGAAGCCCCCTAGGGGAGCTGTGCTTATGTTGGAGGACAAGTGCAGATGGCAGGCACAGAGTTCCCTCTGGCTCAGCAGCTGAGATCTCAGGACGAGTACCACTGTTGTCACCTCATTATGCTCACACAGACCAAGTTCATCTTCCACGGTGGAGGGGGAGGGTACCCAGGGAGGATGAGGGGAAATGCAGGCACAGATCACCGCCACCGAGAAGGCAGGCAGAGCACACATGTGGGAGTGTAGCCTCTGAGAATCAGATCCCTAGGGCTGCACAGGCTTCAGTCTCCACCTTAAACAGCAGGTGCTTGGGGATGCTGTGGCCACGCCCTGGACTGATGTGGGCTCTGAAAACCATGATAGTGAGAGCAGCTTCTGATTTCAGATTTCAGTCACCTACCCAAGTGTGTGGTCAGTGACAGGCCTTAAACTCTATCAGCCAGCAGGGAATGGCTGCTCAGAAGATTAATACACACACACACACACACACACACACACACACACACACACACACACTCATACATACAAATACACACACACATACAAACAGACATACACACACATATAAACATACATACAAACACACCATACACACACATACAAACACACACACAGATAAACATATACACTCACACATACAAGCACAAACACCTACATACATACTCACACACACACTCACACATACAAATACACACATACAAACACACACAAACTAACATACACACTCATAAATAAAAACACAAACACCTACACACATACTCCTACACACAAACACACACATACATACAAACATACACAGTCATACATACAAACACACACAAATACACACTCACATACAAACACACACAAATACACACTCACACATACAAACACAAACACCTACACACATACACACACAAACACATACATATAAACACACAAACATACACACACTCATACATACAAACAAACACATACTCACACACACATAGACACACTCACATGTACAAACATGAACACATACATACAAACATACCACACACACACACACACACACACACACACACACACAGCCAAAAAGACATTCATAACACAGTTTCAGGTTTACACATACAGAACCAGCTCTTTTGAATGCTACCAGGAAACTTCAGTGTTGCCAGCTCAGGCTGGCGTCCTAAGGTGCACAGCAGCAGTCACCTAGAGGCCCTATATGAACACCACATCAGAGCCTGGAGTCCAGGCTCACTTTCCATCACAACCAGCGGGGAACTCTGGGCTCCTGTGCCTGGGTTCTGACAACTCACAGACTCATGTAACTCTTAACTGTGGAGCAAGAGCAGGCCGGGGCAGCAGATGGAGTTTTGCAAACAGCCTAGCTGCTCCCGAAATGAGTTTCTGGTGGTTTGCAATGCTCCCATCTACGACTTTGTCTTTTAGTGCATCCTCCCAGGAAATTGGGCATTTTTATGCCCTGTGATTTTTGATGTGGAAATCACCCCTGTGCTCTCGTGTTACATTAGGAGGTAAAATGGTATGTGAGGTGCCAGCTGGGTGGAATCCGGAGGCTGCAGAGCCATGAGGGAGCTAGGATTTCCTAAACTGCAGAACCTCGGTGGTGGTGGTTCTCCAAATGTGGCACCGACTAATACCTTTTAAATGGGATTTTAAATTTAACTTAAAAAACGAGAGTCCCCTAACACACAATCCAAATACACAAGGAGAGATTTGACGGGGAAGCCACTATCATCAGGTTATTTGGTCTGCGTCTGTGACTTGAAGCCCCTTTGGCAGCAAGAGTCTGGATTGCTTTTGTCCCCTGTGCTATTTCTCAGGCTCACTTTTCTCCTTGGAATAATTTGATTTTTTTAAAGGGCAATGGCTATTTAAAGAAGGAATCGAACACTGCTGCTACTTTCCTTTGCTGGTGTGTGTGTGTGTGTGTGTGTGTGTGTGTGTGTGTGTGTGTGTGTGTGTTTGTGTCTGTGTGTGTGTCTGTGTCTGTGTGTTTGTGTGTATGTGTGTATGTCTGTGTATCTGTGTGTGTGTTCTCTACTGGTTTCAGAGGGAACTCAAAAGCTGAGTAGATTTACTAAAAGCTTCTTCTGGGGGTTCATTTGTTTGCCATTCTGATTAGCTTCTGGATGGGACATACCTGCTTCGTTCAAAGTTAGTACAGAGAAAGTTAGTACAGGTGACATTAAAAAGTAAAAAAGGGCACTGGAGAAATAGTTCAGGTGTTAAGAGGCCCGGTGTTCAGTTCCCAGCACCCACAAGGTGCTCACAACCACCTGTAACTCCAGATCCCAGGATCTGATGCCCTCTTCTGACCTCCAAGGGCATCTGCATACATTTACCTAGACATAAATTTTAAAAGTTTTAAGCCTAGTGGTGGTGGTGGTGGTGTACACCTTTAACCCCAGCACTCAGGATGCAGAGGTAAGCAGATATATGTGAGTTTGAGACCAGCCTGGTCTACAAAGTGAGTTCCAGGACTGTTACACAGAGAAACCCTGTTTCAAATAAATAAATAAGGAAGTTTTTAAAATAGTAAAACAGGTGGCATTCCCAGAAGACATAGCAGAAGGGGCCAGGCTCGTGACTGGGCATAGACCATAGACTGTGGTCACCAGCCTGCCCCCTCAAACACCCTGACACCCTAAGCCTCCGGCTCCCACATCCTTCATAACCAGGTCCCGTGTCCCTGCAGCTCTCTCCAGGACAGAGGTAAGAGGCCATGCTGTGCAGTGACTCCGAAGCTTCTTATTTTCCACTGCCCTGTGCCTGGCTCCTCCATGCTCCTTGTCACGTGAGCCATCCCAGAATAGGGCTCGTGGTGTGAACTTGGAAGCTACTCTCTAAACAAGTATGATAGTTGGCGATTTCCCTGTTTAGGAGATTTGTCTGTAGTCTTTCCTCCAGGTTTCTCCAGGTCGAACCTGTGGCACTGATCTCTTGTTGATTTTAAGTTATTTCTCAGAGAGCATATTGATTTATTCTTAGTTATGTGTGTGTGTGCACGTGTGTGTTGTGTATGTGTTGGATGTGTGTGTGTGTGTGTGTGTGTGTGTGTGTGTATTGTAGTTGGGTGTGTGTTGGGTGTGTATGCATGTGTGTGCATGTTGTGTGTGTGTGTGTTGTGGTTGGGTATGTATGTGTTGTGTGTGTTTAAGTGTGGTGTGTGTGTGTGTGTGTGTGTGTGTGTGTGTATTGTAGTTGGGTGTGTGTTTGGTGTATATGCATGTGTGTGCATGTTGTGTGTGTGTGTGTTGTGGTTGGGTATGTATGTGTTGTGTGTGTTTAAGTGTGGTGTGTGTGTGTGTGTGTGTGTGTGTGTGTGTGTGTGTGTGTAGTATGTGTGTTGTTGGGTGGGGGTGCGGGGAAGCCTCTCCAGGTTCCTTTCAAGACCCCGTTATGCTGTCTATGACATGCTGTGCTGTCCCCTCTACTGCCCTCCCACGGCAAGGCCCAGTCACGGATCCCACGGTCACCACACCCTCTACTAATACAGCTCCTTCCTGAGGAGCAACTTTGTGCCAGCTTCTTTCCCAAAGTGGACCACGGCTGGCTGCTTTTCCCTAACGGTCTACAGCTGCTGGTGTGCCAGCATCAGGGGACATGCAGGTGGTGAGGGGATGTGACACACTTCTTTACCCTCCTTGTCCCGCCTTTGCAGAAGGTCCCTGTAACCTCCCTTGCCTGGCCCCTGCTAAGGCCAGAACCCACATAGCCAACTCATAGGACTCTACAAAACTGTCCCCGGCAGGGTTTTTAAATGGCACAATTTCTACAATGTGTAGGACGTCGAGCAGCCCTTTCAGGCTGTTGGGATTTTTCTACTTCCCACTGTGTGTGCCCGTCACCTGCAGATGTTCAAACATCCTTCCAGGTGGGAACCAGGGAGCAAGGCTCTCTTTTTACCTTGTGGTTCTGCTAAGACCTCAGAGTCCTCCCCAAGGTCCTTTGTGTACAAACACACAGCTTTCTGGGCAGACACAGAGCAGGGTGACATTGGAAGCATGGACTCTGTCTCAGGCAGTACCCTCAGCATAACCACAGGCACTTGTTTGCTCTGAAAGTGTGTCCTGTGTACCAGCACCACACGGTATTCTTGGGAATACCACGAAGATGTGTCCTGAAGCCAGGTTGTATCTGGGGTATGTGTCACACCCAGGAAGGTCATCTGTCACTTCCTTGTCAGAGGCTGAGGGCTTCCAACCTTATCGCCCCACCTAGCCTAGGGAGGAGCCCATGATGGTGATTGCTAATTGACAACTTGGCAGGTAGATCAGCTCAGAGATGGAACTCTGTGGTTTTATCCTGATTGCATTGTCGAGGGGAAGACCTGCCCACTGTAGGTGGCGGCATTCCCTAGGTGAGATCCTAGACTCCATTAAGGAAGAAATGGAGCTGAGCCCCCTGTTACGATAAATCTTTCTGCCAAAAGCTGCTGAACCCCACCGCCATGTGTAAGCTTTTTCCAGCTGCCTGCCCGAGTTAGACTCAAATGAATACACAGAAACTTGTATTAGGTTCAAAGCTGCTTGGCCAATGACTAGGATTCTCATCTGTTAGCTCAGTCTTAATTATCATAAATCTATATATGTTATAAGACTCATCTTATCGGACACCTTATTGGCGTCGTCCCTCCTTGCTGGTGGATCACATCCTGCTACTGGAGGAGGCGAAGGGGAAAGAGGGCCCTTCCTGTTTCTCCTTCACTTAAATATGAGTCTCCTTGCTATGTCACTTCCTGTCTGGATCAGCATTTTTCTACTACATTTCCCAGAATCCTCTTTGACTCCTAGTCCCGTCTACTTGCTGTCTCATTGGCCAAACAGTATTTTATTTAACAATGAAAAAGATAAACATACACAGAAGTACTTCCCCCATCAGCCCCCAGCATACAGTCACCATTCTCTGCTCCCTGCCGCCTTGATGATGTGTCTGCTGTAGTGAATCACACCCTTGGTGTGTGAACCAAAACAAACCCTCTCTCCCATTTGCTTTTGTCAGGGTATATCATCACAACACCAGGAAAAAAACAAAAACAAAAACAAAACAACAAACAAAACTAAGGCAGGCTCCAACAGCAAAGGCTGAAGCAGTCAGTCATTGGGCTGAAATGGATTGGATTGGGCGCTGGGGTGCAACACACAACCACCACCATCTACTCCAAAGGAAACGTGGTGATTCTGAAGACATGGTCCATCTTCAGCTCAGAAGGCTGCCTGCCTGCTGGGCACGGAGAAGAGGTGGAGCAGGGGTCTCCTGCAGCCGCCTCTCCTTCTTGATCCACGAAGGAAGTTCTGTTGTAGAATATTATTTTAACTGGGCAAAGATGTGTTACCTTTGTTTATACTGTGGAATACCACTTTAAATATGTGCAGGCATTTTGCTTTTGTTTATGCTGCCTTTGTTAGCCATGTAAAGATGTGTTTCATTTGTTTATTCTTCATTTGTTTAATTATGAAAAGATGTGTTGCTGTTTCATCCTGCCTGCCTAAGGTCTAATAGAAAGCCAAACAGCCAATAGCTAGGCAGTAGAGGGATAGGTGGGGCTGGCAGGCAGAGAGAATTCTAGGCTTGAGAGAGAAGAACGAGAGTGAAGAACAAGAGATTAAAGAGAGGGACACACCCCGGGGCCAGAAACCAGGCAGCCACCAACCAGCCAGACATGAGAAGCAGGAAAAGTAGGACACATAGAAAGAAAGAAAGGTTAAAATCTCTGAGGCAAAAGTAGATAAAGAGAAACAGATTACAATAAGAGCTAAGATAAGGCCGAGCATTTATAACTAATAATAAGTCTCCAAGTCATGACTTGGGAGCTGGTTGGTGGCCCAAAAGAAAGCTTGCTACAAACTTCTTCCCATCTTTGAATGTCAACATCAGACTGGATCCACCATGTTCCCATTCTCAGTTTCTCAGGATGTTTGTTTTCCTTAAAATCTTGCTTACTTGAAGGGACTGTCCTTCCAGGCCTGGCATGGGACATCCCTTTGGGGGAGACTACAAACCAACTTTTCCTAGCCTGTACTCAAACCATTTCCTCCTCCCATGCGCTTCTTCTGGCATCCTCAGGGCTCTTTTGTTCGTGATCCTAACAGCTGCTGAGAGTTTAGGAACTCACCGGCTTTGTTAATGACAGAGGGTACCACACAGCATCAGGCAACCAAAAGGCAGCATATTACAGTCAGAGGTCCCTAGAAACGGAAATCAGCACCACCTTTCACCACACACACTGGCCCCCAGAAGCCCTGCCTGAGACAGTAAAGGCTCTCATCACACTTGTGACTGACCCCAGGACTTTCCGTGTGTCCCTGCACAGCTCTGTGCAGATAACAAGAAACTGGTTAGTTAGGTCAGGGGCCCCAGAGTGGCTTTGCTGAGAATACCCTTGCTGGGGCCCAGGGCACAGAACTGAATCCTGCCTCTGGTCTCTTTGTTGGTTCCCAAAAGAGCCCCTCTGCATAGAGGCTAAGGCAACTGAATGCCTCACCTGGTTGGGCAAGCTGGACTTAACCAGCTCATCTGACCCCAAGATAGGTCCTTTGAAAATCCCGAGTCTAGCTTGATGGTGTCCTGTTTCCTGGGAACCCTTTTGCTGTCTATACAGGAGTCCACAGCTCTCTCTTTCTCTCTCTCTCCCTCATCTTTCTCCTCCCCTTCTTAAACTCTATATTGAATCTTTAATATGTTTTTCTTTTAAAACCTTACCCTCCTCAGGTCTGACAAATGTCATACTTCAAATTCTTTCCACAAGAACACACAAGCCATTAGCTCAGGGTGAATCTGGGGGTCATTCAGCTCTGCTGTCTAATCTGAGACCCTAGAACCCTGAAAAAGATCTACCATTCTCAAAGACATTCCAGAATTACTGTGTCAGCCCACCCCTGTGTGGTGTGACATATCCCTGTGTGCTGGGCCTTGGGGTGGCGTGATCTGGTCTTGCCCTGGGTGCTCTGCTCCTAGGAAACCTGAGGAATCTGCTCCTCGGTGGCTTCAGACTCTGCTATCCCTGGGCCACCTCTGTGGATGAAAGTCCCACAGACACAAAGAAGTGAAGGCCAGAGGGTCTCCTGCATACTCTAGATCCATCATGCTGTAAGACTTCAATGCTGTGAACTTTTATTCCTCCCCTGAGCTCCATCACAACCAGAGACTAACACACACACACACACACACACACACACACACACACACACACACACACACACACACAGACCTTACTCTTTGTCCTCTCAAATCCAGCTCTTCAGATCTGTGTTCACACCAGTCATGTTGAAGTAACATGGCTATCTACTCTCTGACTCCCAAAAAGAAGAAGAAGAAGAAGAAGAAGAAGAAGAAGAAGAAGAAGAAGAAGAAGAAGAAGAAGAAGAAGAAGAAGAAGAAGAAGAAGAAGAAGAATGCAGACAAGATGTCTGGGTCTGGCACCAGGAGCCATGAACAGAGTGTGGACTTCTGGGGTTAATGAACTCAGAGATCCCTCCTGCACCTGCAGAACTCTGCTTTAGTTTCCTGGGGGTCGGAAGGGTGCCCCCACAAGCCTGCAGAGAAGCACTGCCATTGCAGGCTGACTTGGGAGGACCGGAGGTTGTGCCACTTGCCCGAGGACACACAGCTGCTCAGCAGCCCTGCCAGGATCCACATCTGTAGCTCCTTCAGCCGAGTAATACTTCCTTTATCTCCCATTTGCCGTCTTTAATTTGTTTCTTCAAATTTGCATACACGACTCTAAGCAAGAAGGGTGATGAGGGCTGAAAAACACGACATTATACTTTGTCAAGCTAGACATGACGGAGCTTTGCTGGCACTGGCATCAGCCACGGGGATTCTTCCATGGTCTGATGGAGAAACATGCGACTCCTGGCCAGACTAAGGACTATGCAGGCAGTACAGGGAACAGGTCATGTGATCTGACCACAGCTACCCAGTGGCTTGATCCAAGTGGGGTGGGTGCTGCTTGGAGGAGTAGAGATCACTGTGCAGTCTGAGAGGGCCCTAGACCTCCCCTGCACTGGGTGTCAAGGGAGACATCAGAGCGTCCATGTGCCTGGAGTGGAGAAGGATGGGAGTAGGAAGACAAGGAAGGAAGCAGTCACAGGAGTGGGCAGCCTTGGAGGGCACAGCCATGAGAGTGGACAGCCATGGAGGAGGTGGCCATGGGAGGGGACAGCCATGGGAGGGGACAGCCATGGGAGGGGACAGCCATGAGAGGAGGTAGCCATGGGAGTGGACAGCCATGGAGGAGGTGGCCATGGGAGGGGACAGCCATGGGAGGGCACAGCCATGGGAGGGGACAGCCATGGGAGGAGGTGGCCATGGGAGGAGGTGGACAGCCATGGAGGAGGTGGCCATGGGAGGGGACAGCCATGGGAGGGGACAGCCATGGGAGGGGACAGCCATGAGAGGAGGTAGCCATGGGAGTGGACAGCCATGGAGGAGGTGGCCATGGGAGGGGACAGCCATGGGAGGGCACAGCCATGGGAGTGGACAGCCATGGGAGGAGGTGGCCATGAGAGTAGACAGCCATGGGAGGAGACAGCCATGGGAGTGGACAGTCATGGGAGGAGGTGGCCATGGGAGGGGACAGCCATGGGAGGGGACAGCCATGGGAGGAGACAGCCATGGGAGGGGACAGCCATGGGAGGAGGTGGCCATGGGAGGGGACAGCCATGGGAGGGGACAGCCATGGGAGGAGACAGCCATGGGAGGGGACAGCCATGGGAGGGACAGCCATGGGAGGGGACAGCCATGGGAGGGGACAGCCATGGGAGGGGACAGCCATGGGAGGGGACAGCCATGGGAGGGGACAGCCATGGGAGTGGGTAGCCAAGAGAGTAGTCCGCCATGGGAGGGTCTGTGAGATCAGGAGGGAGTATTTGAAGCTGGGAAGCCAGAGTTTATAGCTGCTGGGCAGACAGGAAGGAGTGGTTCTTGATCCCTCCAAAGATGGAAGAACTGCAACCCTGACTCTTTCACACAGCATCTCAAAAAGGGTCTCAAAGCAGGACAAAGGCAGGAGTAGGGTACAGACGTCATCTAGAGGATCTAGGTAGGACAAGGGCAACATCCAGGCCAGGGGTGTCAGCACTTCAGTTCTAAGAGCTCCAGCATGTCGAGGGATGTATCTGGAACCCCAACACAATCATCCCTTCCAAGAGAGCCCTGGAAGTCTCCCACAGATGCTCAGCGCAGGGTGATTGGCATGCAGAGTGTCCTGGCTCCAGCTGTGCAGACACATCTTGCAGGGACCCTCATCTGCCCTCTCACTCTGTGGGTGATGGATGGTTCTGGAAAGACACCAGCGCTCCAGAGGGGAGCAGCCAGTTTAATGCTCTGCTTCTAAATCTGGGGAGATGTAGCGTCCCATCATTAAAGATTCATTTAGACTTATCTTAATAGGAAACAATATAACTCAGCTGGACCCGTCAATGACAAATGGCCTTCCCTCAAGAGAAATCTTAAGGCAAGAGACAAGGCTCTCCATCACCACATTCCATAGTTAATTTCCACGGGGCTGACAGAGCCTCGTGTTGTTCAGAGCAGAGTGCTCACACGCTTTCTGTCCAAGGCACCACACATTGATGCAGAGTCATGTGGTAGGAAGAGCCAGTCAGACAGAAGCTTGTGGTACCCCTTGGTTCTAAGAATGGGAAACCCTGGAAGCAAGGGAGAAAGTGGACAGGGAAGAGGTTCCAGGAGAGAAAAAAGATCTTCTCCCATAAAAGAATTCTGACTTTGAAGGCTGTGAGCATCCTGGGTCCCTGTGTTCTCAGGCCCAGCAACAACAGGGTGATTTTGTGCAAAATGTATAAGATTCAGGTGTCAGAGAGACTAGACTTCAGCTTGTGGTCCCACCAATTATAAGTGTGAGGACAGCAATGCTTAGAGGTCAGTCTTGACCTTGAATACCCTTGAAAAGTGATGACACTTTGAGGCCCCAATTTCAATCTCTATAAAAAAGGAGAAAGATGTCTCTCCAACTGCACAGGCTTGCTGCTATGTTTCAGTAAAGTAACACATGGAAAGAACATGAGTAGCACCTGGAGCCCAGCACCCAACACCACCCATGGTGCTGACGAGTATCTCACCCATCTTGGGGGTTGCGACACAGATTCCAGCACTGAAAGTCTTAGTCTAGTTCAAGCCAAATTCAATGGAAGTTCAAGATGCCCCGTTCACTGTGGGCACGTGAATCTCATCCTGTATTTGGAAGCTGCTTGTTTAATCTGTCTGGATTTGTGACTGAACAGTTGAGTGCCTGGAAAAGTTTCCAACCATAGAGAGTGTGATGGACAGGTTTCTGCTAACTTGACCCAAACCAGAGTCATTTGGGAAGAACGAAGCTCAATTAAGAAAATGCAACTCCAGACTGGCTTGTGGTCATTTTCCTGATTAGTGGTTGAATGGGAGGGCCCAGCCTATTGTGGGTGGTGCTATCCCTGGGCTAATGATCCTGAATGCAGTAAGCCAGCAGGCTGAACAAGCTATGGGGATTAAGCCACTCAACAGCCTTCCTCCACGGCCTCTGCTTCAGCTTTGGCCTCCAGGTCCTGGCCTTGAGTTCCTGTTCTGACCTTCCTGGTGACTTTTCTACACAAGCCATAAGGAGAAATAATTCCTTTCCTCCCCACCATGCTTATGACCATAGCTGTTATCACAGCATAGAAACCTAACTAAGACAGCAAAGAAGTACACTTGCCCACCCACCAGCTGAGTCATTTTCCAGGTTCTAGCACTTGTCTTTTCTCTCCTAGAAACACCAGGGTTAAGAATCAGGCAGTGGGAGCCCACAGCAGATGAGAGGAACAAAGGCTTCCTGCTGCTTGGCTTCATTGCTCACCAGTCCCCTTGGGCTCAGGAGAGCACTACACCTCCAGCCACTGGGACCAGGACCAATGAGTAGAGCTTGAACAAAGCCACCTCAACCTCATGAGTATACAGAGTGTCAGACATGTCCCTCAAGCCTCCTGGGAGAACTTCCATCCAAGAGAAGACCAATAGGATACATGGGGATTTCAAAGCATGTTCTAGGGAGGGAAGTATAGAAATTCAACAGACCTGGGTGTTTTAGTTTGGATTCCATTGCTGTGATGACACCATGACCATAAGCAGCTTGGGGAGGAAACAGTTTATTGCATCTTCCAACTCTCAGGTCCCATCATTAATGGAAGTCAGGGCAAGGAACTCGGGGCAGGAACTGAAGCAGAGGATGTGGAGAAGCGCTGCTCACTGGCTTGTTCCCACGACTTGATCAATCTGCTCTCTTACGTATCTCAGGACCACCTGCCCAGGGGTGGCACCGCTCACAAGGTCTGGGCCACCCCATATCAATCATTAATCAAGAAAATTTCCCACAGATCTGCCTACAAGCCAATATGATTAAAGCATTTTCTCAGTCAATGTCCCTTCTTCCAAGATGACCTTAGCTTGTGTCAAGTTGACAAAACAAAAACTAGCCACAGAGGATGACTGACATTTTTCATAGGACAGCTTAGAAACATGGAGGAGGCAGGTGGTGAAAAAATAGGAGCCCTCAGAGAACCTGGCAGACGGAGGAAACATGGTGCAAAACTCTTAAGGCAGGAGCCGCCAGATGTCATCGAGATGCAACAAACGGGTTAGTGTGTTGAATAGAGAAAAATTAGACACGAGCAATAACAAGACAGACCAGACAGTTGGAAGAGTGAGGACTCCGGTGGGTGATGGAATCTGATTGGTAATAGGAGGGAACGGTCATATGAGTTTGACAACCATGGAAGCCAAATCTTAAAGGCCCAGAAAGATGAGAACTTAGTGACCAGCTCCTTGTTGTGACAAAATGCCCCAAGAGCAGCTCAGGAGGGAAAGGATTTATCTCAGCTCATAGTTCAAAGGAGAACAGTCCATCATGGTGAGGAAGGCACAGCAGGGGAGGCAGGGTGGCAGGAACAGGAGGTCGGCTGGTCACATTGCATCCCCACTCAGGAGGCAGACCCTGAACCAGAAGTGTGGCTGTGTTATTAAGACTGAGGCCCAACCTGATGGAGGGTGTTCTTCTGTAAATATGTTTCTCTTAGTGGTTGATGAATAAAACACTGACTGGCCAGTAGCCAGGCAGGAACTATAGGTGGGGCTACCAGACCAAGAGAAGGCTGGGGAGAGGAAGGCAGAGAGAGATGACCAGAGTGAGGTGCCATGTAGCTACGGGGAAGATAGGACACCGGAAGTTCTCTGTTAAGATAAAAACCATGTAGAAATACATAGATTAGTAGTTATGGGTTAATAATTAAGAGAGAGCTAGCCAGTGAGAAGCCTGAGCCATCAGCCAACAGTTTAATAATTATTATGTCTCTGTGTGCTCATTTGCTGAACCAGGCAGAACAAAAACTTTCGCAACTACAGCAACCCCAGTGACTCACTTCAGCTATTGAGTTTGCACTCAAAGGTTTCTGAACTCTCTCAAACATCAGCACCGACAGGAGACCAAGTGCTCAAACATGAGCCTATGGGGAATAGTTCACATTCCCCACAGCACAGCAGCAGGGCATGCAGATCCAGCAGAGCTGATCACCAACATCTCCAGTTGGCCTGTCAGAGCACAGAGGTCTTCATGTCCCGTCAGGTTTGAGGGCAAAGAGAAAGCGGGAAATCCTGTGGGCTGGAGAGAAAACACGATTTCCTGGCAGATGCCTTGGACCTGACAGTGACGTGTAGGGTGCACGCAAGCAAAGAACCTGTACCTGGCCAGGACTCACGGAGGCGTCTCTGGATGCAGAGACTGTGGAAAGAAGCAGCCTCACTTTCAGGTCCTGCTGGCCCCTGGGAGAGCTGGGGGTCTCTGGCAGACCAGAAGGCACCTTGCCATTTGCACAGCAGAAGGGACCGCCCCTGCCTCCCATCCCTCTCCTAAGTTCTGCTCCACTTTCTCCTCCATAAACCACAGTGTTTAGCACTCTTCCCAGAAACAGCAGATCTGCTGTTGCATGCTGTTATGTTTTCAGCCTAATTGAGGCAGTGCTTAGGAATTGAAGACGACTTTACAGCACTCATTAATCTATTGTCGTCTCTAATTTTATGGACAGAAACCAGTTAGGAGTCAAGTTGTAAAAGTTCTCTAGGGATTCCAGGCCCAACATACACCACAGTACCGCAGCTTATACGTAGGGGTGAGGTGTGTCAAGAGGAGAGCAGGCAGGCAAAGTTCAGCCCCAGGGAAGAGTTAAGTCACCTTTATTGTTTAAATTTATGTTTGCAAATGTGCATGTTTATTTATGTATACATTCATGTATTCATTCACACATGTGGAGGTCATGGGAGACGCTCACATGTAGTTCCTCAGAACTTTCCATCTTTTGTCCAAGACCAAGGCTCTCGTCAACTTGGCACTGAGCCAAGTAGACAAGACTTGTTGGCCAATGAGTTATGTGGTTTGTGTGAGGTGTCCCCACAGTCTCAGGCACTTGAATACGTGGTCACTGAAAGACCCCTGCCCCTTAGCTCTTAAGTTTGCCTCCTCCTCCGGTCGGCAGCTGAGGGGGCGCGCGGCGGATGCCTCGCTCCTGAGCCTCCCCGATCCCCACCCCCGCCGGCCTCCACTTCCCCCGCCGCCGCATGTCCGGCCGCCGGTTCCCTCCACAGCTGGTCCACCCCGGTGGGGCCCACGCCCCCGGCCCGTCTGCCTGGAACCGCGCCCCGGGGCTGGGGCCGAGCAAGGAGCCCGCGAGGCGGCCCAAGGGCAAGCACCAGGTGGGCCGGCACGAGGGTGAGCACCAGGTGGGCCGGCCCGGGGCCCCGCCCCCGCGCCCCCGCCCGATGGGGAACACTCCGTCCCAAGGCCCTCGCCCCCAAGGTCAGCCATCTGGACGCGGAGGGGGGAATTGAGTCTGTTGTACCAGACACCAGACCTTGAGAATATGCTGGTCCGGAATGGCTCTGTGCCTCACTTGAACCATCCAATAGAAATGACTCTGTACTTCGCCTCATTTGAATATGCTGGTCCGGAATGGCTCTGTGTCTCACTTGAACCGTCCAATAGAAATGACTCTGTACTTTGCCTCATTTGAATAACCCTGTGTAGCGCCTCATTTACATTGACCAATGGGAATAGCTCTGTACTGCACCTCATTTGAATTATCCAATAGAATCCCTGCTTCTCGCTTGCACTTTTTGCTATATAAGGACCCCTCTCCCTTGGCTCAGCGCGCTTGGCCTCACAGAAGCTAAGTCGCCCCGGGTACCCATGTATCCAATAAAGCCTCTTGCAGTTTGCATCCAAGTTCGTGGTCTCGCTGATTCCTGGGTACGGGTCTCCTTCTACGGAAGTACCTCCACGGGGTTCTTTCAGTCACCAGTTGGTGGCATCGTTTGGAGAGTTCAGGAGGTGTAGTCTTGTTGGAAGAAGTAGGCCTAGCTGTAGTTGGGCACTGAGGTTTCAAAGCCGTGTGCTGTCCCCACTGTGTTCCTCGCTTCCTGCCTGAGGTTTAAGAGTCGAGTTCTCAGCTCCACTCACCATGCTCGCCTGCTGACACACATCCATGCCATGTTGATGACTCTCACCCCCTGAACCATACGCCCATGCTGGGGTCATGGTGTTTTATCACAGTGATAGAAACAACTGCTAACACAGAGTCCTAGAGATCTGGCTGCCTCCGCCTCACCTCTCACAGTCATTGAGTTAGAGGCATGGCTCATTGTGCCTGGCCTCTGTGGGGGTTAAGGAGATCAAATTCAGATCCGTACCTTTGCAAGGCAGACCCTTCAGCAACTGAGCCTTCTCCCTAGCCTGGGCCCTTCCTTCTTAAATCCGCATCTCTGTGAAGAAGGCTGTGCAGAGAGCTTTGAGACCACAGACCATCACGGATGAGCAGCTCCCTTCGGCCACTCGGGAAGACATCAGGATGTATCTGGAGGTGTGACAGGGCTCTCGTCACCTATCCCTGTCAGAAGAGCTCCATTGCACATGTGAGTCTGTCTAATGCTTGGGGCTGTATCTGCTCCAGACTGTGTAGGGTTAAATGCTATCCGATGAGGCGTGGTAAGGCTGTCACACGATGCCAGGATGACAATAGATTCTGGGCAAATGCTGCTTTCAAGACTTAACCATCTGGTCCATCGTGGTTCCTTAGGAAAAGCCTGACAAAGGTAACTGGCTGTCCATCAAGGCAAGGCATGAGGTCAGTCTCCAAGCCCCCAAGCACCAACTGTGTCCCCAACATGTTCTACACATCATCTTCCTCTGCCCTTCAGGTGTTTACACATTCCGTAAGTGGGGGCAAGAACAGTAGGCATTCAATTTGCCCCCCCAAGAGGTAAATTGAAAATCTAAAGCATAGGGTGATGCTGTAGCCAGTGTAAGAGCAAGGATTCCTGACACCCAAAGGGAGACAGGGCTCGGCCAAGCAGGGTCTCCCTTACGAGGGCACCTTGAGGCTAAGAGCGTGGCAAAAAGAAAACTCAGTGTGCCTAGAATTCTTTAGGGATTCCATCATGAGACTGTGTCCCCTCTGGCTTCCTCTGCAGCACTCAGCCAGCAAAGTCAGAAGTTTATGACAAGGGTGGTATTCCAGGCTGCCTGTGGACACATCCTGAGGGGGCCTCCCATGTCTGCTTCAGGTCGCTAATCTTAAACACACCAGAATTTGTCCTTAATGAAGTCTCAAGGTCAGAGTCAGATACATCTGTGTGGTTTGGTTTGCAAAACCACAGTGGGCCATGTGGGCTGTATTGGTGTGACGTCACATACCCACTGACTCCCATGTGGGCTGTATTGGTGTGACGTCACATACCCACTGACTCCCATGTGGGCTGTATTGGTGTGACGTCACATACCCACTGACTCCCATGTGCTGTATTGGTGTGACGTCACATACCCACTGACTCCACGTCAAGCCTTTTAGAAGAGCTAGGGACTCTGAGCAGATGCTGTCGGCTATCTGCCCCTCCCACCATGGGCTTTTTCGGGCATCTCCCACTGGGGACTGTTTCCTGTCCTGCCCAACATGGGCTTTTTCTTGCTTCTCACACCATGGGTCATTAGAACTAAGTTTTATGCTCTGTCACAACAGGCCCCAGCCCAAGAACTTTTCAGACACAATTAACTTTCCTTCTTTCTCTCACCAGCCCCCAAATCAGTCACTCAGATTTCATCGCCCAGCCATTCTCCTTTCTCTCCTTTAATTCACCTCTAATCTTTTCTTGAAGCAACAGGGCACTTAGGGAATTAATTCAAAGGAGCTTTATCTGTGAACTCATGGTGACCACTGCCCCACGGTGGAAAATCAGTCTCAGTGCAGACACAGTTCAATTGAGACATGAAAACTCCCGAAAGCTGAGCCCATCAAGGCATGCTGGAGAGGCCACTTCCATGGGATATAAATGGCATACGGGGAGATGTGACAGGAATTCCGGACTGAAAGACAGGTAGCAATGTACAGGCAATCAGTATAAACCTCCTTTCATAAAGGTAGACAGGCAGCATCAACACACAGATAAACAGAGCACTCTGGAAAGCTGATGTCACTAGCCCTGGGACATGGGAAGTCAAACACCGTGTGACACAATCTACCTGGAGAGTGTGTCACAGTGACTGTATCCATGCCTTCCCTGTCAGGCACAGTCATGGTGTCAATAGTTGCTTCCTGGTGGCTGAGATAAAACAAAAAAACAACTTGAGAAGGAAGGCTTGATTTGACTCACAGGCTGGGGACACAGCCCATCGTGGTGGGGAGGGGCATAGCAGCAGGGGCAGGAGGCGGCTGCTCACATGGCAGCTGCAGCCAGGGAGACGGATGCTGGAGCTCAACTCACTGTCTCCTTTCTACGCCATCCAGGCTCTGAGTCCATGACGTGGTGCTGCCCACGGTAAAGGTGAGTCTCTGTTGCTATCATAAAATAGTGTGACCAGAAGCAACATAAAGAAGAAATGGTTTATTTAAGCTGACAGTCTCAGAGCAAGATTCCTTACAGAAGCAGGAGCAGCAAGCTGGCTGATCACATTTTGTCTGCACACAGGAAGCAGAGAGATAGAACAGGAAGTGGAACCTGTCGGTAGACTCTTAAGGCCCACCTCCGATGGCATACTTCCTCCTGCTGAATCCTTAACCTTCCTGGTCTGCTCCACCGTTGGGGACCAAGAGCTCAAATACCTGGGCCTAACGGGGACATTTTTTTTTTCCTTCAAACCATAAACTTCCCACTTAAATCATTAAGTGCAGTCTGGGAACTTCCTGGTAGACATGTCTACAAGCTTGCCCCGCCCCCTTTGCTCACAAAGTGCACCTAGGTGACAATGGATACACGTAATCATAGATGGCTCCCATCTGTGTCACAGCTGATCCTGCTGTAATGTAACTGTGGGGGGTCGGGGTAGAGGGCCACATGCTTCTTTAGTATCTCTCTGGAAGAACACAGTTGCAGGATCTGTATGTGGACATTCTCCCACGTGACTGTGGAGCAGACGGATCATGAAAATCATGGCTTTGCTTCTCTTTTAGAAGGTTCTAGAAAGAACGTTGTGTGGCTGATCCCTTCTGTGGGAGGAGCATCTGTGATCGAATAGTACTGTCTGAAAGCATAGATCCTGACCGCAGCGAGGCTAAGCCTCTGCTATAGTCTGAATGTCTGTGACCCCCAAATCACAAATGATGGTGTTGGGAGGTGGGGATTATAAGGAATGAAGAGGTCACAAAGGTGGGGCAATAGGAACAGGAAACCTGACTATATAAAGGAGACCCAGAGAGACAGACAGCTCATGCATTCCCTGAGGACACAGTGGGAAAGAGTCATCTGTGAACCAAGAACTAGACCCTCACCACACAGCGTATCTGCTAGACCTTAATCTTGATTTTCAGCCTCCAGGCTGTAGAAAACAAATTCCTACCTGCTTTATAATCTACCCTGTTTAAGACCTACATGTCCTCCCTCCCTCCCTCCCTCCCTCCCTCCCTCCTCCTCCCTCCTCCCTCTCTCTTCTTTCTTATCTTCCTGTGTGTGTATGCGTGCAAATTATCTCTATGTCTAATATGTGTCCATGTTCACACATGTAGGCCTGTGTGTAAGTGCGTGTGTGTGACAGCTGCAGGTTCCAGCACCCAGTATCCACCCAGGCTGTTCTCTATGACCCGACTGGAAGCAAGAGAGAATGCTGGGGTTGGGGACCCCAGATCTAGTCCTACCCTCTGTCACATCCCACCTGTGACCACACCCAAATGGGCATGGTCAGTGCTACAGGTGTGGGTGGGGTGAATATCTCACTACACATGTGTGTATATGTCATGTGTAATATGTATGCATGCTCACACATGTGTGGGCCTCTGTGTGTGCGTGCGTGCGTGCGTGCGTGCGTGCGTGCGTGCGTGCGTGCGTGCGTGCGTGCGTGCGTGTGTGTGTGTGTGTGTGTGTGTGTGTAGGTCAGAAGCTGACAGTGCTATCTTTCTCAATCATGCTTTGCCTTGTGTGTTGAGGCAGGTTTTCTCACCTAAGCTCACCCATCTTCCTTGTCTAGCTAACCAGCTGGCTAACCCTGTCTCTGCCTCCATGCAGTGAGAGGGCAGGGGGGCTGCTATGCCCACCACAGATTCACCTGGGTGCAGCAGACCTGCATCACCAGCTGAGCACCGCCACAGACACTGAAGGTGTTTTCTAACAGCTCAAACAAACCAAGATGAACGCTCAGCATGTCCTTTAGCCGTTTAGTTCAACTCTGAGGAACTATCTGTTTGGATAGTTACATGATTTGTGCTGATTTCAAGAAATCATGTGTGTGAAATACAGCTTGTTGGCAAGAGGAACTCATCTTGCCCAGTCACAATTTTTGACTGGTTAGGATGTGTTTCCCATAAGGCCACACAGCCAGCTCTATGAATCCCAACCTGGCAGTAGAACCTACTCTTCTCCAACACTGGTCTGGAAGGGTTGCCAGGGGGCCAGGATTTTGGGGCCTCCATTTTGGCACGTGAATCGAAAAGATACTGATCCCTCCAAGAGAGAATGGCTATGAGCTGGGACCTGCGGGCAGTGGGCAGATGTTTATCAGAGGCATTGTGCCTCCATCTCTGGAGACCTCTGATTGGAATCAAATCACTGCACAGAGGACATTCATTGTTCTGGGGAGGAAGATGTGTTCTCTGCATAAAGAGCTCTCCCTTTATGCTCAAGACAGCAACTGTGGAGCTGCCCCATAGCAGAGGTCTTTGGGAGTGTGTCCTTTGACGGCTGGACTCTTTTATGAGTATGGCGTCTTCTTTCTCCTGGAACACTGGCCTCTGGACGCTTGAGCAGCTCACAGTCTGTAGTCCTCACTCACAGCCACAGCTTCCTGGGATGGCCGTGGCTGTGCTCCAGCTGGACAGACCACCGTCTAATTTCCCTTTTAATGAAAATGGAAGTGAAAAGCCAAGGCAATGGTTCAGCCAGCACAGTGTCTGCACTGTAAACAGGAGGGTTTGGTCAGGTCCCCAGCACCCATGTAGAAGTCCAGGGGGCAGCAGGGCTCTTCTGTAACCCCCACACTGGAGGGGGAGTGGGCAGAGACAGGTGGACTCTTGAAGCTATTGGACAGCCATCCAGACCCAAAGGATCCAGTGCCCTCTTCTGGCTTCCTCTGGCACCTGCACCCAGGAGCACACACACACACACACACACACACACACACACACACACACACTCATGCACATGCACACACAAATTAAAACTAAATGCAATTGAAATATATTAAGATGAAGAGAAACTGAAAAAAAGACACCCAGTGTTGACCTCAGGCTTCCACATGCACACCTACATACAAAACACACACACACACACACACACACACACACACACACACACACACACACTACCTCCACTACCACCACCAGACAACTTACACACAAAGAAAGAGCGGTAGAGCGGTTTAGCGGTTTAGGTAAGTACAGGCTCCATGGCACACCCAAGGACTTTTGCCTAGGACCACACTGGTGAGCGCCACTGACTCTACACCTACAGGTGCCATGTCTGTGAGTTCAACTGACCACAGATCAAAAGTATCTCCACCCAATGCACCCATATTGACAGGTAGGCATTTTCCCCTTTCATTATTCCATAAACATTACAGTCTAAAAGCAAATTACATGCTGTTCTAGTTTGTCTACTGTTGCTGTGATAAACACTGACCAAAAGCAACTTATGGAGGAAAGCGTCTATTTCTTCTTACAACTCTCAGGTCACACACTCCATTACTGAGGGAAGTCAGGGCTGGAACTCAAGACAGGAACCTAGAGGCAGGAGCTGAAGCAGGGGCCGTGGGGGAATATAACTGCCTGGTTTGCTCCTCGTGGCTTCTTCAGCTTGCTTTCTTATAGAAACCAAGACCAACCACTCAGGTCTGTCACCATCCACAGTGGTCTGGTGGACTGACTCCCACATCGGTCATTAATCAAGAAAATGCCCCACCTTTATGCCCACAGACCAAACAGATGGAAGCAATCCTGAGGAGAGGCTTCCCTCTACACAGATGACCCTAGCGTGTGTCAAGTTGACAAAACTACCTGGCACAGGGGCATTGGATTTTTACCAGGTCCAATTTTTTACCAGGGCAAGTGACCTGGAAATGGTTTAAAGTGCACAAGAGAATGTGTCCAGGTTCTGAGCAAGCACTGCCCTTGACCATCTGCCGGTCTCCACAGACTGGGAGTCGGTTGAGGGGTTGAAATTTGAGATGTCTGCACACAGGGACTTCCAACGCTCCCAAGACTTCAGTCTTCGTTCTATGTCATTTGTTAAACACTGACATCTAAAGAGTGTTGCAACAGATTCTACATGTTTGGCTAAGGACTGAGACCAGGCCACACAGAGATACCACGGGAAGCCAGATGCCCAGAAAATCCGTCAAAAGCCGATCAAGAAACAAAGCATCCCATGGAGAAGAGGCAGGAGGTGGGAGCCGGCTGGCTGAGTGGCAGACTGGGAGAAGGTTGGTGCTCAGTACCCATAGGTAGAGAGACAATGACAAGGCACACGTAGAAAAGGTAAGTCCAAAGCTGGGCCCTCTGAGTTCTTTGATCACAGAAAAGTGTTTGGCTTTTACTCAAACTGCAATGAGACTGACAGAAAGCCCACTGTAGCAACTGCAGGAAGAAGGAATGGAAAGGAAGGCCAAAGAGAAGCCAGGGGGGTCTGACTTTTCCTGAGCAAGGGAGAGATGATGGTGGCAGGGACCGCTGGCTTGGTCCTAGGAGACTGCACCCAGCAGCAGGTACAGGGGGGGGGGCATGGAGCCCCAGGGAGCAGCATGGATGCAGATGCTGTGCCAGGTGCAGGCCCTCCCCCTTGTGTGGAGATAAGTAAGAAATTACAAAGCCCGTTCTCTGTAGAATGAGTCGCTCCCATCATAATGAAGGCTGACGGCTGGGTGGTGTTACTCTTGAAGAGGACTTTTGTTTCTGTCAGTGGTTTTATACTAATTACCATAAGTACCGTCCATTTAGGGTTTTGCCGTAATTCCAGTCCCTATTAGTGTGTAAGCAGTGCCTTATCTCTGCAGCTAGCTACTGTTTATTCATGGGATGAGACAGTACATCACGGGCATTGTCACATCAAATAAATGTTTTTTGTATTACATTGTATGCGGTAAGAATGGGCCAGAAGTGATTTGCCAAATAGGAAGTACATTTGAAAGTGAATTTTGAATTTGAAAGAAAACTTACTTGTTTCTGCTCGGTGTGTATGACAGGGCGTCTTGTGTTCCAACTTTCATGTTTTGAGATTTTTGCCTTAAGCAAATGTGAGCTGACTGGTGGGCCGAGACATCAGAGAGGGAAGGGCTCATTCACAGTATTTCCAGGTCTCCGGGGACAATGGTGCCCACTGTCATTCTGCACTGAGTGGGCATCTCACTGGCTATCAGAGCTAGGAGGCCTCCGTTTCTCCACAGTCCATCAACAAAGATGCCAGCTACACAGCACGTCAAGATGAAGCCATACGGAAATCAAGCTGGAGTGTTTTGCAGAGCTTAACTGCCCAGGTGCCATTAGAATTCTGAGCAGGGCTTTTAGGAGCTACCAAATGGAACACATATCTGCAGGGACCATAGGAAGATCACCTCTCTCCATCTAGGAGACACATATGGAAGCAGACAGATGTTTCGGATGGAGATGGCCAGACTAATTTGCAGTTTCTAACTCTGCAGAGACACAATGTTCTGTCATTAAACATTCATTTAGGACCATCTTCATCGGAAACAATGTAACAGAGCCGCAGACCTAGATGACAAATGCTGCTTTCTGGACATAAAATATTAAAGCGCAGCCTCTAACTTTTCTCCATCTGATCTTTTGCAGAAGAATTCGGATGGGTTAAAAACATTGACATCTCAAAGCTTACTCATGTAGAGTCTTACCAGGTGCTAGCTTTGCGTTGAACAACATGCCACAGGCAAAATGGAACTGACGAACCGCAAGACACAGTGTAACCACTGGAGAACCCTCCAGGAAGACTGTGAGCATTTAAGAATAAATTCAACAGGGACTGGGGAGATGGCTCAGCAGTGAAGAGTGTTGGCTGTTCTTCAGGGGATCCAGTTCAATTCCCAGCAGCCATGTCTGGCAGGTCACAGCTTCAGAGGATCTGACACCTCTGATGTCTATGGACACCTGCATTTGTGCGCACATACACATACACACACACACACACACACACACACACACACACACACACACACACACAAGAATAAATTTAATTAAGCAGCATGTGTCTCCATAAACAGTATGCTTCCTGCTTAGATTTGGTTTAAAATGAGTTGTGTTTTTAAAGTTCCCCGGATGGTTGGGCATTTCTCTGCATGTTATCATGCCATTTTGAAAGCTTTGTACATGTGCTATTCACCATGCAATGCTTTCTTATTTAAAGACTTTGTTGCTCAACACTCACTGTTCCCAACGTGAACAAATGCCTCTTCATCCCAGATAAGGAACTGACCACAGACCAAAGTCATGATTCTACCTAGTCCAACTTGGGAAATCATTAGAGTTTGCTGGGGTTACTTACAGAGTATGGGAGAGGATGACTTGGGAGCAGCAGTGATTTCAAAGGCAGCTGCATGGTGGAAAGCCCACCCCAGCATTGGTGACGGCTCAAGAAAGCTAGAAGCCTGGATCTCTCTGTAAGACTTTCAGGCACCTCAACAGGTTTGAGAGTCTCCTCTCTCTAACAATACTGCTTAGAAAACCCGGATGGTCTCTTGTGAATCTGGTACACTTCAGGGCCTTCCTGGGACTTGTTAGTTGTTGATTCTTGGATCTTATCTAGCCTCCTTGCAGGATGAAAATGTTTCAATTCAGGAAATTGTCACCCAGCATATTTAATTAAAAACCAACTCTATGACACCCAACGCCATCATTCTTGGCTCACAGGCTCAGAAGGAACCTTCTCCATCATCACCCGAGTTCTTTGCAGTCGTTTTGGAAACCTGCCTGTTCTCAAAAGAGTTCACATTAGTTTTTGCACCAATTATTTGCTGGTATTTTATAAACAAAACTATGAATAAGTAGAACATTCAGGAATTGGCTACAATTCAGCCTCCTTGGTAAAATCGGGTGTCTATATTGTGACAAGGTCTGGACTTCAAACATCAGGAGGGTCTGCCTCCTATCTGGCCAGGTCTTAGGACATAAGTCTATGTCCACTCCACATGTCTTCCCACCTGGTACAATAAGAGCCCTATATTTATTGAACTGATTGGAGGTTTTTTTCTTAAGTCCCTTTTTGACAAATAACTTGCTCAAATGATTGATACAGAAAGAGTTTCCTGAGAACAACACAAAGAAGAATCTATAGAGAGTTGATCAAGACTCCATATGAGGGTCAGAATGAGCATTTGACAAGCATAAGCTGGGCACTGGCCTGGTGTCCCACACCTCAGCCTTGGCTACCTTTGAGATTCTCCAGAGCCCCTTGAGAGTCTGCTCAGCTGCCATCAGGAATGCCACAAGCTTCAAATGTATGCACATCTTTCTCAGAGCTCTATAGGGAGAAGCCCAGGGTCAGGCTGTGAGCAGCTAGGTTCCTGGTGAGGCTCATCTCTTCAGCTTGCTGGATGTGCCCTCTTACTGCACCTTACCTGGCCTTTTCTCCTTGTGAACACACCCCTGGCTGTTCCTCCTCTCCGAATAGGAGCAGAGACATATGGTACCAGGACCCTGCAGCAGGCCTTCTTTTGGGCACCAATCAGCTCCCACACTTTAAACTGCTGCCCTGCTTTGCCCTGGTGGTTGCCTCCGCCCAACTGGCTTCTGTGAAAGCCTAGCTTTAAGCCCTTCCAGCCTGGCCGAGAGAGCTGCATTCAACTCGGAGCTGCATATAACCAGCTAACCAGAAGCTGCATTCAACTGCTCTAGGAAGTTGGTGCCCGCACAGTGGCAGGAGTTTTTACTTAGCTTGCTGTCTCTACTAACATGCCAGCTACTCAAGTGGTCGATGTATAGCAGAGCCTCTTAGAGGAGCCGGGAGCCCCACCGGTTTCCTGGCTTTCCCAGGCCCTATGTGGAAATTCTAGCCCCAGGTTGGGCACCAAATGTACCAGGCCTTCTTTTGGTCACCAACCAGCTCCCAATCACATCACAGAGACTTATTATTACTTATGAGTGCTCGGCCTTATCTTATGCTTGTCCCACTAGCTCTTATAAGTTAAATTAACCTGTTTATCTTCATCTACATTTTGCCTTGAGAATTTTTAGCTTTTTTTTTTTTTCACTCTGTATGTCGTACTCTGTGTCTGGCTGGCTGATGGCTGCCTGCCTGGCTGGCTCTGGGCATCTTCTTCTCTTTCTTCCTCATTCTCTCTCCTCTCTCAAGCCTAGAATTCTCCCTATCTATTCTCTCTGTCCACCAGGCCCTCGTAGCCCTCTCCTGCCTAGCTATTGACCAACTAGGTGCCTTAGACAGGCAAGGTGAAACAGCAACATAATTAAACAAATGCAGCATGCCTTTACATAAAGTAATGTTCCACAGCATAAACAAATACAACACGTCTTCACGTAATAAAGTGATACTCCACAACAGGACCCAGCTTCACTACTTAACCAACATGTCCTAAAATGCCCCATCTCCAGACACAGTCACATGAGGGGTATAGGCTGCAGTATATGAATTTTTGGAGGACCCTATTCAATGCCTGTCATCCCTTTAGCCAAATATAATCTTAAAAACACAGAATTATAAGATAATGCTTGAATGACCTCATGTTTAACTTGGCATTTTGAGGTGCGCATCTGAGGTATTTTGAGCTACAGATGGGCCACAAGAACATTGATGACCAAGAGAAAGAGCACACCAGCTACCTTCAAATGCCTCAGCATGCCCTCCTGTGGCCACTCCTCCTGTTTCCCCAGATAGCTGATAGATCTCTGTGTTGTTGTAGCTGCTTGTGTCTAAGAATCCTACTTGATACCCTTGCTGCTGCCCCAGCTTCTCCTTGTACTGGGATTCTCTGGCACTGTCCTGCCACACTCACCAGCCATACCTTCTCGGCTTGAGTGTGGTTTTACTGCATGGCTCTTGGCTAATCATTGTTAGCATGATATGTTCTTTGCTACCCTTTCATGTTTAGTCTGTCTATGATGCTATATTTAAAGTGGGTTCCCTAGGCTGCCTGCGCTTGTGTCTTGATCTTTGTTATCTAATCTTAGCCTGCTGAGGTTGCCATAATAAGATACCATAAGACAAGACAACTTGGATTCTTACATAGGGTCATATTTCTTACTGAGTCTGATGTCTTCTTGAATCTTTATGCAGGAGAGAAAAAGATAGAGCTCTCCAGGGAGTCTCCAGTCATGGTCATGAAGGCTCAAACCTCAATATCTAAATTACCTCCTAAAACACCCAGCTATTAGTGCTATAATATTGGAAAGGAATAGGTTTTTGACACAATATTTAAAAGATTTATTTTATTTTTGTGTATGTGTGTCTATATGGTATGTGTCCATGAGTTCACATATTATTAGAGGCCAAAAGAGGGAACTGTTCTTCATGGGTGCTGGGAACTGAACCTGGGTCCTTTGCAAGTGCAATACATGATATTAACTGCTGAGCTATCTATTCGCTCTGTCAACATATGAATTTTAAGGAAACACAAGCTGTCAGTTCTTAACAGTGAGATTTATGCCTTTTAATTTGCAAACTTAGGCCATTTACGTTTAATGTGATTGCTGACATGCTTAAGTTTGAGTCCATCAACTTGACACTTCCGTTCTATTTGTGATGACTTTATTTTATTGTAAAGGGATACGAGTAATGAAAGATGCTGAAGTTACCTGTGAGTGCTCTCCACCCCCTCTGTTTCTCTCCTTCTGCCCAAAGCAACTCCTTTAACACAATTTTGTGATAAGTTTTTTTTTTTGTCTTCCTCTGTCCTGCTTGATTGCATCTGAGTATAAATATGCTTCACCCTCAACTTGTTCTCTCTGCACCTAAGTCTTTTCATCTTCCCTTTTTGCTCTTGGGAGGTTTTTCTTCTTGTTGTTGTTTTGTTTATTTGGAGAGGGGAAGGTTCTGAACATCCTGCTTACATTGTGTCTTTAAGTAATTTTCTTTGGAGAATATGAATTTCTTGTGTTTCGTGTTTTACTTATTTGGCTGAACCTTACCCATCTGTGGGTTTAGAATTCTGACCGAATGAGTACACATCCGGTCCATTATTTCTTATTGACTGTCCCCGCCCTTCTCTTCTTGCTCTCCCATTATTTATCTATAAGGCAACTTAAAACTCACAGGTCTTCTTTTTTATGATATCTTTTTCCTCTGGATATTTCATTTTTGAACGATTAATGGTTAATTTTAATTGTAAGTCTGGAGGAGTGTCTCGATGAGGGATTGCCTAGATCAGGATGACCCATGGGTGTGCATTCAGAAGACTGTCTTGATTGCATTAATTGATGTGTGGAGTTCCAGCCACCATCGCCTGGGTTTGTGTGAAGGATTTTATAAGAGTGGAGACTGTGAGCTGAGCAGTTAGTGTGCGTGAATTCGTGTATGTAGACAGGATATAAGTAGCTGCTTCAAGTTCATCCCTTGACTTCCCCCTATCAGTGCACTGTAACCTGGAATTGTAAGTTAGCATAAACCCTTTCTCCCCTAAGGTTTTTTTCAATCTTTTTCAAGGCAATAGAAGTAAAAAACGAAAACAGAAGCCCTGTGCTAAAGTTTTCAAATCTTCCCATTGCTTCATCTGTAGAATCTCATGGACTCTTTAGATGATAATGTGCATTGTAGCTCTGCTCCCGGCTCCACCTTAGAAATTATGCCTTGTAAAACACGCCTCTGTGTCTTGATGTTCTGCTCCTAGAATAGCCCCCGTGATTATTTTAAGCTCCTTGTCTGGTAATTTTGTCATCTCTATAAGCTCTGGGTCAGTTTTAATTATGGTTTTCTCTCCTGGTGTATTATAGTTTCTGTCCTTATTAGTTTTTCAGAGATGTTGAGTTTCACCTGTTGGGAGATGGATGTTAGAAACAGTTCAGACCTTCCCAGTTTTTCTTGCAGGCTTGTTAGACTAGGTACAGCAGCAGGCAGGCTGGGGCTAATGATCTCCCACTTTGTGAGAAACTCTGTAGAATGATGTGCCCAGATCTTTGGATAACATTTCCAGTCAGTCTCCTGGTGAGAAGCCTTTGTCTAGTTTGTGTAAGGGCAGGGTGCTCACCTTGCTCTCTCAAAGCCCGGAGTGTTTAAGTACCTTCTATACACAGCCAGGAAGCAGAGAGAGAGAGAGAGAGAGAGAGAGAGAGAGAGAGAGAGAGGAATGCTAGTGTTTGGTTTGCATTTTATCTTTCATATAGCCTGGGCATCAGCCCATGGAATGGTGCTGCCCACATTTAGGGTGGGCCTTCTCATTTCGACGAACTTAATCTAGAAAATCTCTCATAGACATATCCAGAGGCGTCTCTTTGGAGTTTTACATGTTATCAAGTTGACAGTTGATGTGAGCCACCACATAGCCCAGCTACAGTGAAAGAAACCAGCTCTTTGAATGATGTATAAATGTTTAGGGAGAACCACACGTGCACATACCAACCTGTAGGAAGCAAGGACTATGTTGGATGACCTCTACAAAAGTTAGAGTTCGGCGATTTCAGATTTTCCCCCCAGGGCACTTATGTTGTTAAAACCAGACATAGAAAGATAGGCTGGTTAACCCCAAGTTACACGACACCCCTGGACACTCAATACGGCCCATCTTTCTGACACCGCCTCATAGAGTCAGTCACCTTTGTGTGGCAAAACACCTTTAATCTACAGATGATCTGTTCCCTCAAGATACTCGAAGCAGGTGCCTTAGTTAGCAGAAAGTTGGGGACCCTTCTCCTCTTAACAGAACAGCACTCTCTTCTCTGAGCCTTACTATGGGAATTCTTTGTCAGTGCCTTTCAAACGGATGCCTTGTTGACTTCTTTACTCAACCAGAGTGCACCAAGCGCCTACAGAGTGTGCAAGACAGAGTTACAGCAACAATGGTCCTTTTCCAGAATAAACTGCCAGTCTTTCAGATGGCAGGAGGCAGGGGTGCCCCTTCATTGGGAAGGAGGGGAGAGCAACCATGGCCGAGACGTGAGGAAGATGAAGTGTCACAGACACAGGTCGCTGGCCAGTCTCTGCTTTCTGTCAGACGCCGGTATACAAGGCTGCATTTAGTGCCCACAAATGGCCTCCAGGCCCACTCCAGTGATCTAGTGTGCTTAGTAGTAGCTGGAATTCCTTTCCCCGTCCTGGGAGTTTGTCCTCACAGCACAGAAGACGGAATGAACATAACAAGGACCTCTCACTGAAATGGGTGCCTTGACACAGCGCTGGTAATAAGCATCCCAACGACATCAGCTACAGGATGGAAATGCCACAGCTGAGGTCCCATTCAGCCTTGTGTGAAATATTCAAATGCTTCGCATTTATAACCTCACAGAGAAGAGGCCAGACCAGAATGCTAAGTATTCATCTGCGTGCGAGTCTTTGCTCCTCATCACATCAGATAATGAATGGAGAGAAGTGGGGATATCAGAATAGCTGACCTTTCATGGCAAATGGTGACTTGAGGAGCAGCAGAGAGCTGTGTACTGGCCACTGCTCACTCACACCACCCCTCTGATTAATTTAATTGTAGGAAATAATGATGGCTAATTCAGCTGATGGATTTTTTACAGGCTTAATTGACTTCAGAGATCTTTTGCCCAGTTTGTTACACTGTATCAACTGTCTGGTATACGGAGGGCACAGTAGAAGTAACATATGTACTTCTCTTTAAAATGTTTATAGCTAGGCATTTGTGGCCAACTCCTGTAATCCATCCATGCCAGAGGCCGAGTCTGGAAGGATTATGCATTCCAGACTTGGGCTACATAAAAAGAACCTGCCTCAAAAACAATAAAGGTTTATAAACAATCAGAATGTGCTGATAAATTAAAAACAGACAGCTTCAATCACTCGGCAAATGCTTGCTAAGCACATCAGGTTGCTAAGAATTGTGTGTGAAGAATTCTGGGGACTCTGAGAAGTTTCTGTGAGCAAGGGCCTGATGTATGGGAGATAACTGTTGTGTCCTTGTTATGTGAATGAATGAATGAGGAGTGAGTGAATGAGTAAGTGAGTGTATGAATGAATGAGTGAGTGAGTGGATGAATGAGTTAATGAGTGTATGAGTGAATGAATGAGTGACTGAGTGAATGAGTGTATGAGTGAATGAGTGAATGAGTGAATGAGTGAATGAGTGAGTGTATGAGTGAATGAGTGAATGAATGAATGAATGGGTGAGAGAGTGAGTGAGTGAATGAATGAGTGAAGAGTGAGTGAGTGAATGAGTGAGTGAATGAATGAGTGAGTGAGTGACTGAATGAGTAAGTGAATGAGTGAATGAATGAATGAATGAGTGAGAGAGTGAGTGAATGAGTGAATGAATGAGTGAGTGAAGAGTGACTGACTGAATGAGTGAGTGAGTGAGTGAATGAGTGAGTGAGTGAAGAGTGAGTGACTGAATGAGTGAGTGAGTGACTGAATGAGTGAGTAAGTGAATGAGTGAGTGAGTGAGTGAATGAGTGAGTGAGTGAAGAGTGAGTGAGTGACTGAATGAGTGAGTGACTGAATGAGTGAGTGAATGAGTGAGTGAGTGACTGAATGAGTGAGTAAGTGAATGAGTGAGTGACTGAGTGAGTGAGTGAGTGACTGAGTGAGTGAGTGACTGAATGAGTGAGTAAGTGAATGAGTGAGTGAATGAGTGAGTGAGTGACTGAGTGAGTGAGTGAGTGAATGAGTGAGTGACTGACTGACTGACTGAATGAGTGACTGACTGACTGAATGAGTGAGTGAGTGAGTGACTGACTGACTGACTGACTGACTGAATGAGTGAGTGAGTGAGTGAAGAGTGAGTGAGTGAGTGACTGACTGACTGAATGAGTGAGTGAGTGAGTGAGTGAATGAGTGAGTGAGTGACTGAATGAGTGAGTAAGTGAATGAGTGAGTGAATGAGTGAGTGAGTGACTGAATGAGTGAGTAAGTGAATGAGTGAGTGAATGAGTGAGTGAGTGAGTGAGTGAGTGAGTGAGTGACTGAGTGAGTGAGTGAGTGAGTGAATGAGTGAGTGAGTGACTGATTGACTGAATGAGTGACTGACTGACTGAATGAGTGACTGACTGACTGAATGAGTGAGTGACTGACTGACTGACTGAATGAGTGAGTGAGTGAATGAGTGAGTGAATGAGTGAGTGAGTGACTGAATGAGTGAGTAAGTGACTGAGTGAGTGAGTGAGTGAGTGAGTGACTGAATGAGTGACTGACTGACTGAATGAGTGACTGACTGACTGAATGAGTGAGTGAGTGACTGACTGACTGACTGACTGAATGAGTGAGTGAATGAGTGAGTAAGTGAATGAATGAGTGAGTGAGTGAGTGAGTGAGTGAGTGAGTGAATGAGTGAGTGAGTGACTGAATGAGTGAGTAAGTGAATGAGTGAGTGACTGAGTGAGTGAGTGAGTGACTGAGTGAGTGAGTGAGTGAGTGTATTTGGAACTAGGAGGACCTCTATGGAGTTTGTTTTACTGACATTGGAAATGTGTGCAAGAGTCAAGCGGCACAGAGAGGTGACATCGTGATGTGAGGTCAGTGAGGGTTGGTGCTGACCCTGGAGTCTGCGTGTGAGCCTGGATGTGTAAACCAGGTCAGCATTTCTCACAGGACAGAGGGAAATGCCCTGAAAGTGTGGGCACTTCTGATGGAGGAGAGTGGGCACTCCTGGTGGAAGAGGGTAGGAACAAACCCTGGCAGAGAAGAGCGTGGTCGCTTGGTGAAAGCAAAGCTCTTCCTAACAATAACAAGTGTGCACTTCCTGACACAGGGTTATGGGTGTTTTCAGACACAAGATTGGTGGTTCCTGAGAACCTGCTCCATTTAGAGAAAACCAACTCACTTCAAAGCTTATTTTCTCCCTGTAGTTGAAGCTTTTACCACATTCAACACCCAGTGTTCCAAGAGAGGGGACCCAGCACCTTGAATTTTCTACCTCCTCCCCCACTCCAAGAGGAAACTGCTGTTGACTATGTTGGACGTCCGAGGATTTGGCCCTAAGAAGCTGTGAGATCCTCTACTAGCCTTTCGGTACCCTTGTCTTCAGTTCAGAAGGAATCCTTTGGCTCTTGTCCAACCACAGTCCAGTTCTGCAACAGAATTCCCCTCTAACTAGACAGCGTGGCCACGGTGTATTTATCCTTCGCTGGCAAGAAAAGCCAGTCTCACTAAAGCAACGTGTTCTAGGCCACTCTGATAGGGAATGGAGATAAATGGCCAATGCATTGACTCCTGACGAGGCTGCCTGTGGCAGACACAGGGATGTTGATAGTGTCTTGTGTCTTCATGATCCAGTGTTATCTTTCTCTGGTAACTTCCTCCATCCTGTCCCCTGTGCCTATAATTCCTTTATAGATCGTGACTTTACCATTGTGGATTGATTTTTACAAGACTTTCCCATCACAGCTCAGGAAAGCCCTATCTTCTAGAGTTTTTTTCTTTTTTTCTCCCCACCTCAATACAACGGTGATAGCCCCCTAAGGAAACGGTTGAAAAAAGAGAGACGCATCATTCATCCACTAATTGGTGGCGGCCAGAGCACACTCATGGACAGCTGTGGAGACTCTGGCCTCAGTGAAGCTGATGTGTGTTTTGCACTGTTGGGCTGTTGGCTGGAGAAAGCTGGTCAGAGCCCGGCTGAGGACAGCTCTTGCGCTGCTGAGGGAAAGACAGCTTGATGATGTAAGCTGGGATTAAGAAACTTCCAGGAATGGATGTTGCTGGACACGAACATAAAACATTCCTTCAGCTCAGGTGACTGAGCCTGGGACAGTCCACAAGGGCTTGCACATGACATCCACCCGGAGCTGGAGTGGAGTCAGGACTCACCCCAGAGGTTCCCTGACAGGTTCCCCTAGATCTTAATGGGGGATGAGTAGAGAACTGAGCAGCATTGAGGCTACAGGGGCGCTTTGCCCCATCAAGGCCAATCGCCAGCATGGCTTCCCACTCTCTGGCTCAAGGGCTTTAGGCTGGAGAGGTCACCAAGGGCTCCTTCGTCTATTCTGTCTCCTTGCTTCTAGCTTTTCCCTACCTACTGTGTTGTACCGGACTCCGCCCTCATCCCCACCCTCCCCCACCCCATCCCCACACCCAACCCACCTTCCATCTCCACCCTCCACGCCCCCTGACAGCTTCCACTTTCTATGTCTTCCCTTCTTGTTCCTTCAGACAAAACCTACTGTGAGGGAAAGGCTCAGTCATCATTCTCATTCAGGACCTTAACAAAGAGAAGGAAACCTGCTGGGTAATGGGGGAGGTTGTCGGGAGGGGGCTTGAAGTGAGGGGTAGAGCCTGAGAAAGACAGGAAAGAGGGGACAGGGAGTGGTTCCATTGACTCTCACAGGAGCCCCAGCTGGGAGCGAGGAGTGACTCCCAGACTCATCCAGCCTCTGCATATTCATTTGGAGAGGTAACATTCCACCCAGTAGGGACATCACCACTCATGGGTAGATCATGTCCACTCCTGGAGAGAACTCATATATCAGCAAATATGAGTGTTAGGTTTAGGCACCAAAATGTACTCAACTGTGTTACAGCTCTGGAGCTGCAGTGGTGTGCTGACTTAGCAGGAAGCCAGGCTACCTAGAGTCACACAATAGGATAGCTCTGGAGGGGTAGAGCCACAATAAGACAGCTCAGCCCTGGAGAGAAAGATGTCCTGACTTATCAGGAAGCCAGGCTACTTAGGACAGCTCTGGGGGCTGGAGCTGCAACAGGACAACTCAGGCCTGGAGGGAAAGGTGTCCTGACTTGGTAGGAAGCCAGGCTACCTGAGGCTGGGGTGCAGTGGGTATTAAATGGTCTTTCCACAGGATATAGCAATCCTGCTCCTCTCCTAGAGAGAGCTATTACAGCTGAGCTCTGCTCTGTTCCCTTAAAGGAAATGTCCTAGCAGAGTCAACCGCTTCAGTCTGCTAAAGGGAAGGAGGCCCCTGCAGAAATGTAGCTTTCTCTTCCAGCTCTGGAGAAAAGTTGTTTCTTTTCTGCTACATACTTGCTCAGCCCTCTAAGGGAAGGTCCCAGCAAAAAGTTTCTTCTGTTCTGCTCAGCTTTGCTCAGGTTCCCTAAGGGAATGTCCCTTCTTCTATTCTGCACCGGCCAATGAAAATCTTCACCCAAGACTCTTTTGAGAAAGAGATTTATTTGGGAAGGAGGAGTCCAGGAGAGTAGCTGCCCCTGCCAGGGTGAAAAGGAGTGCCAACAACTGGCTTATACAGAGCTTATTAGGGGCAGAGTTTTCCCAGGGAGAGGTTTTCCTGCTCAGGGATTGGTTAGTTTAGTTGGCCAGGGGCAGAGATGACTAATTCCAGGGCAAACTGTGTTTCTTTCACTGGTTCTTTTTAGCTGTTTGGCTCTAATTTTAGGGCCAGGACACATCTCTTTCACTGGCTCCGATTCTAGGGACACTGTGTGTTTCTTTGTCACTAGTTTCAAAGTCAGGGTGTTTCTGTTTGTTTCTAGGTTTAGGGATAAAGTGTTTCCTTCTCTGGCTCAGGTTTCAAATACTGGGTGTGTTTCATTGGCTCCAGGTTCAGTCAAGGTACTCAGGGATAGGTTAATTTTGTGTTTCAGTCGGTTAGGGGCAGAGTTGGCTCTGGTGCCAGTTGGTCAAAGTGGGTTTCTTTGGCTGGCTCTTTTACCCTACATATATACTCACTAGGGAGATCGTCACTCATGGGTAGAGCATGTCTACTCATGGAGAGAACACATACACTCACTGGGGGAGATTATGTTACTAAGTAGGGTAACCCATGTCCTCTCATTAGGTGGGACAGCATGTCTATTTCTCGGGAGATACCATATCCGTTACTTGGGTAGAGATCATTTCCACCATGTCTATACACTGAGAGACCATATCCACTAATTTGATGGTGAGAGGCCATGGCCACTCATTGTAATGGAAAGAGACCATGTCTACTCATTGATGGCATAATGTCTACTCATTATATGGAAAATGGCCATATCTGCTCATTGATGGCATGATGCCCACTCATTGTATGGAAAGAGATCATCTCTACTCACTGATGGCATAATGTCTTCTACTCATTGGGAAAGGATCAGAGCCCTTGCTGTTTGTATCCAGCCCCTTGGTGGTGCTAGCACTGTGTGACTGGTGCAGGAATATCAGATGAGTTGGTTGAATGTGCTGCCTCCTCTCCTCTCCTCTCCTCCCAATGCCCTTGTGCATCACTCTGACTGCCCTTTTCATTGCCTTGAATCTCACAATTCCACCAGGAACCCCCTCGACTCCCCAGATGCTGAATACCACTGCCCTGAAGGCTCAGTCCAAAGCCTTCCATCCGTGAGTGTTTATTGCACATAAGTATGTGTACCACATGTGTGCAGTACCCATGAAGGTCAGAAGGCAGCATCGGATACCTTGGAACTAGAGTGATGGATGGTTGTGAGCCTGATCCTGGGAAACAAAACCAGGTCTTCTACAAGCACAGTAGGTGCTCTTAGCTGTCGAGTCATCTCTCCACCACCAGGTCATGTTCTTGATCCCTGCAAGTCACTAAGTCCCTCTGAGTCACACTGGCTGAGCTCTCTCAGAGCCTCTCTTTTGTCATGCTGCTCGCCCTGAGCTCTGTCCCAGTCTGTGATGATATCACGCACCCCCCAGCACCCCAGAACCCCTTGCCCCACCTCTGGCCCTATTAATTACTCTAAGGTCTGTGGAGAGAGATTATTCTCTATCTCCTCCTTTCCTGGTAGAACACAACAGAACAGAATGTTTTGAACAAGATAACCTCTGTGGTCTCTCAGATGAAGGCCCCGTCTTATCTTCTTCCACTTAAATTAATATCAGGCTCTGGCAGGTCTGGGGATTATCTTGCATCTTTGCCACTGTCCCACATTTGCAGAGGTCCTCAGAGTGCACAGAGTGGGCACAGAAAGAGCTTCAGCCCAGGAGTTCATTCTTGAATGCCAGACTAGAATCTTCCTTTGGCAGAAGCCTGGCACTGAGCTAGGTGCTGGAAATGAAACATGAGCAGAGCATGGTCCATATCCTTGAAGGACAGAAAACACAAAAGAGGCCAAAGTGTGCAGTGTGCAAGCAAGTGATTCCCTATAGAAAAGAGGTGTACCTGTATCCACAGGCTATTTTGCCAAGGACTCTCTCTCTCTCTCTCTCTCTCTCTCTCTCTCTCTCTCTCTCTCTCTCTCTCTCTCTCTCATGTCTATGTGCATGTGGATGACAGAGGTCAAGATCTGGTGTTTTCTCCAGTCACCCTCCTGATGGGGGAAGTCCTTCTGTGTATATGTGTCTTTTGGTTGATAAATAAAGCACTATTGGCCAATAGGGAAGCAAGATAGATGAAGCTAGGAGTCAAGGAGGATTCTGGGAAATGGAGGAAAGGGATGGAGTCGCCATGTGATCATCAGCAAGAGAGGATGCATACAGCCGGAGTCCTCAGTAATATAAGTCTTTATAAAATATATAGATTAATGGTTATGGTTGATACTTAGGAAAGAGCTAGCAAATGAGAAATCCTAGTCATTGGCCAGCAGCATTGTAACTAACATCAGACTCTGTGTGTTGTTTGGGGGCCCTAGCGTGGCAGTGGAGCTCATGTAGCTGGCGTTACACCCTACACCTTGTATTTTGAGACAGGACTCTCCCTGAGCCTGAAGCTTATTAATTGGGCTAGGCTGGCTGGCCCATGAGTTCCTGGCTCTGCCTCTCTTTTCCTCCCAGCCCTGAGACCACAGACACAGGCTACCAGGCCAGACTCATTTTGTAGGAGCTGGGGATCCAAATTCAGACCCTCATGCTTACATGGCATGCCTCCTGTCCATCTTCTGTCTTCTAGAAGGTGCACGAGATTCAACGCCAGGAAACAGGTGTTTGCATTGGCTGAGCAAGTTTATCCCGTAGGTAATAACGCATGGAGCTGAATGAAAAACCAGGATCCTCCCATTTCTGTAGCATCTGTCCCATTGTCCCTGTGTGAGCCTTTGTGGGGCAACACATGCCATGCCACCAAGGCTGAGTTCTGAAGGGTACTCACGGAAGGAAATGGGGGAATGGTGTCTCAGGGACAGATTAAAGTGAGAGGGATAGACTTCATAGCAGATAACGATTACTAAACCTCTACTTGCATTTGCTAAAATAATGTGTTTTCCATTCTCCATTCTGAATGACATTTCTGGGGAAATGTGTATCCACGTATATGTACACGAATCTAAATTCACGCAGTCTATTCCAGCATCTAACCCCTGCCCCTGCAAGCACTCAATTTTCTGGAACAATGGAATCCCAACATGTGGAAGCCTGCTAACACTCTCTGTCTGCTCATGAAGAGCTGCTTCTGGGAGTCTGTGCCCTGCTGGCTCACAGCTCCCTGTCACCCGTTGTCAATCTGCGCAACGAATGGTGTAACGTGTTGTTAACTTGACCTTGAACACAGTCTCTCTGGGGGTGCGCCGGCGTTGCTATAGTGCCAGAGACACATCTGCTTCCAGCTGGATTGCTTTGGTTCAAGCTTCAAGTTCTCCCTTTTCCAGACTTAAAAACAGTTTACCAGGAGGCACAACGATTCAAAGTGACATCTGGGTGCCCCCTTGGCATGCGTGTGGTAATTCCCTTCCTTCCACCCTGTAATTAAATCAATTAGATTTCCGAGGCTTTCATGAGGGGATTTCCAGGAATCCTTTCTCAGCAGCCCATAAGCCACTCACCAAGTATCACCTGCCCCTACCCCTTACTCTCCTGGCATCTCTCAGCAGAACACAGTGCAAAATACAACTGACGGCTATTGAAAGGTCGAGTAAAGAAGATCACCAGGGACACCCTCAGCCGAAGCTTTGGGCTGAGAGTCTGGGCCCCAGCGATGGCTGACTTACCTTCCAATGCTGCCCAATCCAGGCAAACAGTTTCCTAGGTGCCTTTTAGTAACGGACATCTGGGCTGAATTTATTTAGTACTTTAACCAAGGCCAGGTTTGGGGCTTAGCATACTCTCAAAATATTAGAGGCTGGGTGAGACCAGTTGGTACCCATCCTTGGCACATAGGTATGTCATACCAAGCTTGTGAGACCCCAAAAAAGAGACCATCAAGGAGCCGACTCTGATGCACATGCATAAGGTTTAGTGTTATGTTACAAGCCTCTGCAGGGACCCTGCCCAGCAAACTGGCACAGCAGCTGCAGGAAAAGGGTGCCTGGCCTCAATTGTAAGGGTTTTTTTAAAGGATAAAAGCCACAAGGGTGGTATGTGCCTTGGCTGTTCAGGACTGGGTAAGAGTAGGTGACCTTTGGATTCATTGATGTGGGGGGTAGAGGAATTTCAAAATAGTTACAGTTGCCCACAAGGACAGTTGTGATGAGAAGATTTTTTTTTCCAAAATTACTCATTGCCTGACCACCCGGATGGGGTCACTTTGACCAGGGTGGGCACAGTTTGGGTGGCCTTGGAACTGTTTATGGATCCTTGGCTGGAGTTGAATCAGCCTTGTGCCACACAGGGAATTTCTCAAGGTGGCTTTTTCTGAGGATGGAATTAACTCAGTCTTCTCCATTTTACCCTTGCTCTTACAGGTATATTCCACAGCAAACAACTGTCTAGCTTATTGATGCCTGTACGAACACTGGGCAGTAAAGTCACAAGGATGGCCACAGGTTCCAGGCCAGCCTGGGCTACATATTAAGACTCTTTTAGATACTAATATGGAGCTGGGAGGTCTCGTGAAGTTCCACACCTAGATAAGGGGCTATTATTTGCAACTGATGGCTGCTGAGGTGGGGTGAGGGTAGGAGGTATAGATAATTACAAAGTGGAGTCAGACATAGGTTGACAACTGGTAGTTTATTGGGGGAAAAGTACTCATGCAAGGGAACCAATGGTCAGGTTTGCACCTGAGCAGGACAGACGCAGAAATGCTTCCCAAACAGCTCAGCCAGGCAAAAGAGAGCCTCCTGCGAGCCTCCCTCCTTCTTAAACCCTTGTTACATACCTGTGACCACGCCCAAGGGGGTGTGGTCAGCAGTATCTCTAATCAGGGTTTCTCCCTACAAGGGGAGGGTGTCAGTTTTCATCAAGGATGCAGCCCCTATGAGACTGCCCTTGCTCCAGTGGATGGTCCTCCACCCATAATCACTAAGTGGACCCAGCTGGGCTTTAATGATGAGGGCTACAGGGAGATGGGAGGTGTAGACAAGAATGCCCAGAGCTTACAAACTGGACAACCCTGCTTACACAGCAGTGAAACAGTAGCCCTCTCTCATACATGCGGGAAGGTGGGGGCTTACACAGGAAGTTGTCCTCTGACCTCTGCATGCCTGTCATAACACGCCATACCAGTAACCCCCCCCAAACACACACACACACACACACACACATGAAAGTCTTTCTCCACTGACCCCGCTTGCCTCACAAGCAAGAAGATGTAAGTTCCGATCCCTCATATGCACATAAAAAGCTAGTCATAGTGTCACACACCAGTAATCCTAGATTTGGTGGGGGCGGTGAGGTGAGGAGAGAAACAGGAGGGTCCCTGGGGTTCTCTAACCAGGCAGTCTAGGCAATTGATGGACTCCGGTTTCAGTGGGAGACCCTGTTGTTTGGAGAAACAACAGTGGAGAGCAATGAGGAAGACCCCCAAGGTTAACATCTGGCCTCCACACGTATGTGCACACCCATGAACAGGCACCTACAGAACACAGACACAAGGAAGGCATTCAGTTCCTGAGACTTTTGGAACAAACCACCACAGACTTGGTGGCTTGAAACAGTGAAGACTAATCAATCACCCCAAATTTCTAGAAGTCAGAGATCCCAATTAAGATGTTCACAGTGACAGCTTGAAAACTTAAGGTCCCTTCTGGAGGCTCCATTTTTGTACCTTTTCCTGCTGTGAGGAGCCGTCCGCATTCCTTGGCTTCGGGGCTCTTCCTCTCAGCTCCTCTTCCCGTTACCACTCTAATATTAATGGGAAAAGTACTTCTGTGTATGTTTATCTTATTGATTGTTGAATAAAATACTGTTTGGCCGATGAGACAGCAAGTTAGATGGGACTAGGAGTCAAAGAGGATTCTGGGAAATGTAGTAGAGAAGTGGTGATGCAGGCAGGAAGTGACATAGCAAGGAGACTCATATCTAAGCGAGGAAACAGGAAGTGGTCCCTTTTTTCCCGTTCACCTCCTCTAGCAACAGGATGTGAGCCACTGGCAAGGAGGGAAGCCAATAAGGCGTCCGATAAGATAAATCTTATAACATATATAGATTTATGATAGTTAAGACTGAGCTAACAGATGAGAATCCTAGTCATTGGCCAAGCAGCTTTGAACCTAATACAAGTTTCTGTGTATTCATTTGGGCCTAACTCAGGCAGGCGGCTGGCGTAAAGTTCACACGTGGCGGTGGGGCTCGGCGGCTTTTGGCGGAAAGATTTATCGTGACATAATATCCCTCATCACCTTCTGTAATCTCTTCTCCCTCCACTTTGCTCTCACGGGTCCAGTGGACATGAGGGCCCATCGGGTCATCTGTGGCTATCATCCCATCTCATCCTGAAGTACTGACGTCCTTTTTGCTCTTTCAGGACCCATTCTCAACAGTCCCAGGCATCACTGAGGGCCATTGCTCAAGCCTCCATCGAGAGAGTCGCCAGTCCCTGGGCAAGGGGTCCTGAACTTTATGAAAACGGGGAAAGCTAATTGCAAGCAAACTGGCAATCACACAAGGACCTGCACTTCCTCTCTTCGCTTTGTGGATACAGTGTGGCTGACTACTGCTTGAGTTCCTGCCTCTTGACTTCCTCTTGATGATGGACTGTGACCCAGAAGCCATGTCATCAGGGTGATTGGTTAATCTGCACTGTTTCAAGCCACCGAGTCTGTGTTGGTTTGTTCCAAAAGACTCAGGGAAGTCAGAGATGCCAATTAAGATGCTCACAGTGATAGCTTGAAAATGTAAGGTCCCTTCTGGAGGTTCTACTTCGTACCTTTCCCTCTTCTCAGTTGTTTTTGGTCTGTATGTTTTTTATCACAGTGACAGAGATGATACTAAGACACGGGGTGGGATAGGAACACTGCGGAACAGGCCTAGGAAGGAAGTCTCCACTCAGTCCCAGCCCTGAAAACCTTGGTGGTGCTTAGGAGGCCTCAGAGCACCTGGGACCCATGCAAAGAATTGTAGTGGCTAGAGAGGCATGGAGACCTGCCTTTCCCTCTGATCCATGCTCAGAAACGAGGCTGATGCAACAAATGTGAAAGTCCCATCCCGGGAAAACCACTGTTAGACTGTGCAGGGGCCACCTGTTGACAGAGGCTGTCACTGGTAACATAACCAGGTGAAACCAACCCATCGCCACAGAAAGCTCGCCACTGTGCTGCACCACTGTGCTGCCTGGGGACAGCCATTCCTTGCATAGTGACACCCTTCCCTGCCCCCTTTCTCTTGGGCTCTCAACTAAGGAAGTTTTAGTGGTAGAGTTTTACTCCACTCAGAAAGGGGTGGAAGGACAGGGGGAGCCCCCTAGGTCCCCAAGTCACAGCCACACACATGTACCTCCAAGTTCTTCTGGTGAGGGTCTAGCCCACACATAGTCTAGAATTTCTAAAGATTTGCATAATTAAAAAAGTCTTAAACAAAATTGAAACAATTTTAATAACCCGCAGTGACCAGAAAGCAATTAAGGCTGCTGGGACATCATTAAGTAACAGGAAAGGAGGGTTAATAGCACCGTTAATGAAAGAGATGGTGAGGAAATATTCCCAGGACTTAAGACGCCTCAATAAGCCAGGTTCAGGTTCATAGCAGACACCTTTTATTTTTGCTTGCCCAGCGTTCTCTTCCAGGAGAAATACATCCCTCTGCTTCCTTGTGTTGGGAAAGAGACCATCTACTTTCCATGTCCGTTTCTATGGAAAACCTCTCCCCCCAATCCAGAAGTAGGCAGATCTATGACTCAGACCTTGTCAGTCAAAGCCAGTTAGATCACATTCAGAGCCGGAGTACGGGGTGGGGAGTGGAGTGAAGGTTACCAAGAGACTTCAGAACTGCAGGAACCTCAACCGCCCAGCATTTCACACCTCCTTCAGACTGTACCAAAGCCATCAGACTTGTGCGTCTGCCCTGCTTGCTGTTAATGGGTTAATCAGTCTTGCAGCATGGCGGGTGAGAATTCTTTCAACTTTTCTACATCACCGTAGATGCAGAAGTGCCCAGGCATTGCTGGGTTTGTATTGCCAGAGTTCTGTGATGGCCCGAAGTTGCCTCCCACAGAAACACATTGAGACCTGGGATCAAGGACAGAGAAAGAAGCCTGTCTGTCTGGATGTGAGAGAGCAGAGGGCAGGCAGACAGAGCTACCAACATCCTAGAGAAGTGTGCATTGTACCACCCTCAGTTGCAGAGAGATGCTAGCTCTGCTCGTGTGGCCAGGCTGGGTTAAATTCTCCATGAACTCTGTTTTCTATACATGGAATGCAAAGCAGCTTTCTTGGGAATTGCAAACCCTGGTTCCTTGGGGCCATTGATGTGTTAACTGGATGGTTAAAGAAAAGCTGTGTGGTAAGGCTGCCTCAAAATGGGCCCTCCAGGGTGGGGGCTGGCTGCTCTGTGGATAGATCTAACACATTATCTTCAAATATCACCTATTTCTGTAAGCCATGACTCAGACCGGTGCCATACTTCCTGTTTCCATGTGTTATAAACAAGCAAGGGGACTTACTGTCAAGTTTCTACCTATTTTTTAAACTTTTTAAAATAAACAATCGACAGAAATAGAAAAATGTTAAGAAAAAAGTGAATTTGAATTCAAAATGATATCTATGGGTAGATGGGGACTCTGAAAACTGCAGTCTAAGCCAGAAAGACCAAGACCATCTCTGATAAGAACTGCTCCTTCTTGACCAGATGGCACCAAAGTGGGTAGGTCATCCTAGAGAGGATTCTGACGACGAAATTACAGTCACACAGACGTCGATTCAGTGTGCTTACAGAGGGGAGGTCTCTCAGAAGTCCCAGTGCCCACGCTGTGCCATACAATGTAGTAAGGGTAAGTCATACTGGCTGAGCTCACAAGCCCCCGCTGAGCAAGTCTCTGATGACTGCCCTTTGTGCCTGCTGGTCTGGACCTCAGAGGGGAAGTATTGTCTTAGTTTGCTTTCTGTTGCCAGGATAAAAGCAACTTTGGGAGGAAAGTGCTTATTTGGCTTACACATCTGAGGGAAGTCAGGACAGGGAAGCCCTGGGAGAAAGCTGCTGGCCTGCTCACCCACTGGCTCACAGGCAGCGCAGCGGGCTTTCTCAGCTGGCTGCCTAGGGTTGGTGCCTCCCTCAGCAGGGCCCTCCTACATCCATCAGCTCTCAAAACTATGCCCACTGGCCCCACTTGTGGAAGAGCTTCTTCAGCTGAGGCGATCTCTTCCTAGATGATGCAATTGGCAGTAAGGACAAATCAGGACAACTCAGAGAAAGGGATGAGCCATTTTCCCAATAAGCACAAGGCAGGGGGCCTGTGGCTCTGAGCTCTAGTGCACATAGTGCTAGGAAGACAGCCCTCTGTACCGGCTTCATTTCCTGCTCTCCATGGGCCCAGCCCATCTGCCTTCTGCTTCCCTGGTTTGGCTTCATTTTGTTTTTCTCTCCAAAGAGATCACCCTCTGTTTCTACCTCCAAACCAGATACTGACCAGCCTTGATGATGGGTGGCTGGTAGATGGCCCCTTTTTGACAAGATGCAATCAAGCCAGGGACACAGAAAAAACAAGCAGACACCAAACAAATAACAACCACCCATCACTCCAGGCTTGCAGATCCCAAATGTCCTTCAGGGCACAGTCTAGTCCCAGAGGCTCTGAGTTGCGGCACTGCAATGTGAAATGAAATGTGAGCCCGTTAGAAGATTCCGCCAGCCAGCTCGAGCCAACACGATCATCAGACACAAAAACTCCCTCCTCTCCATCCCAGATGGAGAGCAGAGAACACAAGCACCCTTGCTGCACAGGACCCCATCTGACCCCAATTACACGCCACAACTTAGTCCTCAAAGAGCAGACAGCATGAAGGAAGAAGCCAGCCCTAAGCAGCCACACTGCTGGTCAGGGAGGCAGTGGAAAATGAAGTTTGTGTTCTACTTTCTCCAGCTCTCCTCCAAGGGAGGGGACTGCCTACAGGTGACCAGCAAGGGGAGGAGAGGAAGGTTCCTGAAGAAATCTATGTGGTCTGTTTCCTGATGCTATAACGAAATACCCAAGAGTAGGCATTGTAGAAAATAGTGAGCTCACAGGGCTGGAAGCTGTGGCATATAGGAACACATCTTAGGAATCCTGTGAGCTTTTTTGAAGACCTCCTGGCTGCTTCATAGCTAGGTGGAGGGTGTCACATGATGAGAAAGAGGAAGCCGGACACTGAGACTAGCCTGTTTGTCTGACGCTAATCCTGGGAGACACAATGCATTTATTCACACTAGACAGAGAACTGAAAACAGATGCAAGTGAGAATACCACCATAGGCCAACTTGGTGAGCCAATGAGTTTATTGGAGTTAATTATAGGCATATGGTTGAGAAGTTATTAATTACAGATGACTCAAAGATGGCTGCAGCCCTGAAAGTCCACCCCAGTGTGGGTGACAGCTCACCAAAGCTGAAGCCCTGAAGCTTACTGCACGTCTTGTGGGCAGCTCAACAGATTGGAGAATTTCTTCCTTGCAACATGGCTGGTCTAATCTCATGTGTCCTTACAGCTTATATAAGTCTGGGAAGGGAAAGTCTTGTGTAGCTCGTCAGCTTCAGGGACTTCTGAGACTTTGGGGTTGTTTAACTTCTAAGTCTTAAGAATCTTTGGAAGAAATGCTACACAACAGATGGGTGAGTCTGCAAACCCAGTGGCACCCAGACATCCTCCTCTCCTAATGCCATTAACATATGGCTCTGGGGATTAGGGTTGTGACACAAGATCACAGACTTCCAGACCAGCTAATGCATACATGATATGAGTGATATCACATGACTTGAGAGGCACCCTGAGAGGCAAAGACCCCAAACCCATAAGGATGCATCGAGCTTTGAGTAGGAACAAGTCAGGCAGATTTTAGTGCCCACCCCACCCGACTGAGTTTCCTGTTGTCTGGTGACTAATTATCCCTCTGCAAACTTTTAGAGACGAGGCCTGTGTGCCACCTACTGCTTCCTGTGGGTCAACCATTTCAGAGAGGCTTGGCTTTCTTCTCAGTCTGCAAGGCCAAGATCACTGTGTCACTGACTGCCACATTCCTTCTCACCCAAAGCTCAGCTGAGGAAGGATTCTTGCTGTGGTTTGAATATGAAATCTCCTCCTATGTTCATGATTTGAATGTTGGTCCCCAGACGATGACACTACTATGAGAGTTAGTAGGAATTTGGGGAGGTTTGACCACCTGGAGGAAGTCATGAGGGGTGAGACCTAGGGGATATAGTAGTCCTGTGAAACGTGAGCCTGTAGGTTTAAGATATCTTTATTCAGATAAATGCCAGCCAAACAAAAGCCAGAGCGTGCCCAGGGCAGCCAAGAAGGGAGGCCAGAGAGAAAGGGCTCCCATGTGCTCATCGCCACTTAAGAAACTATCCCAAGTTATCCTGACCTCACCTTGACCACGCCCTGACGTCAGGCACACCTGTTGCCAGCCTCTAACAGGAATGGCTTACTGTCCCCTACAATTCCACTTTTAGTCTAAAAGAGGATTAAAACTTGACAGTGTAAAGTATCCAAAATTAACAATCATATAAAGGTGAAACACAAGAAATCTGCTATTGCATATTCTAACCATGTCTATTTCAGCTAAACCCTAAAGTTATCTGAGAGAGGTGTCCAAACCTGAACACCTCCTTCCAATCCCAACCCTAAACAATAGGAAGGTCATTCCTAACTAGGCTTACACTACCCTAATAGACAATAATGGAGGATAGGGGCGTAGCATCCTCCAAGTTACTTCCTGCTGAAATGGGACGATGGTAGCCTTGCAGGGTCCTGTGGGAAGAAAATGTTAGTATAGTGAAAGTCTCTAACAGATTATATCCAGTCCATGATAGATGGGATTTGCTTGATTGAAGATCTAGGTTGAAATCCTCAACTTGATTGAAATCAGTATCCGAAGCTCTGGTCAGAGTGAAATGGAATAAGTTGGTTCCAGTGCAGTCTAGGAGGTGTGGCCCAATTCCTTTTTGGGAGCATCCAGGGATTGCTGTCAGGTGGGTCTTCATTGGCTGTGTGGGACTCAAACATAAGTGTTAGCCGAGAAATGTTTGCTTGTATATTTATGCATGCTGGAAAAGGCAATCATGGAAAAATAATGATTGTGAGACGGTGTACACCTTGAAGGAAAGAGCCAAGAAAGACAAAGACAGTCCTCAAATTCTTCTCTCGTTCTGTATTACATCAATTGGCTTCTTGATATAATACAGAAACTCTAAAGTTTAGTTAAACAATGTGCTTGAATTTTAGGGGGGAAAAGCCAAATCCAACTCTAAATCCAGCATTGATTTGCTTGAATAGGGACTAGGAAATGAAGAGAAATAGAGTTATTTGAGAGACAGCTGTAAAGTTTACCGTACAGCATGTTCCTTTTGTTTGATGGTTATAGCTACCTTCTCTTCTTAAGCATCTACCCATGTAGTGTTCTTGGGCTTTTGGAGATGAGTTTTCCTGTGTAGAAGCAAAACACTTCCCTTTCTTTTCTATTTAGTTTATGAGATATACCTCAGTAAATACCTATCACTCGTCCTTGTTGAGAGGTTTGTCTTTTTCAATTCGAATCTTGATTAACTTTGATGGTATCCAAAGTTTTTCTTCTCCTGTGGAAACAAATGCAAAACCCCTACCCCAATGTACACATGTCCAGGCTTCTATACCGAGGTTAGTACATCTTTGAAGTATACTGGTTGATTCAGTTCAGCAGTTTTTCCCATAGTTCTGGGTCTTTGTGCAGCTGTTTGTCCTTTTTCATTAGCATTAAGAAAGTTTAGTGTCAATAAAGCATTATGCAATCTATGTTTTGTGGGTTTTGACTTACTAACTTGTCTATGGAGCATCTCTTTAGGTGTTCTATTAGATCTCTCAACCACTGCTTGTCCTGTAGGATGGTGTGGTATAACGGTGACATGCTTTATGTTATAATATTTGAAAAACTGTTCCATTTTTGAGGTGACATATGCTGGAGCATTGTCAGTTTTTATTTGTGCAGGTATACCCATAACTGCCATCACCTCTAGAAGCTGTGTAATAACAGAATCAGCTTTTTCAGAGTTGAGAGCAGTAGCCCATTGGAAACCTGAGAATGTGTCAATAGTATGATGCACATGTTTCAAATTTCTAAATTCTGTAAAGTGAAAGACATCCATCTGCCAAACCTCATTTTTCTGAAAGTCTTTAGGATTACAGCCTGCTGGCAGTGGAGCTTGGTTATAAAAGGAACAAGTAGGACAGTTTCTCACTATCTCCGTGGCTTGTTGCCAAGTGATGGAGAAGTCCTCTTTTAAACCTTTGTTATTTACATGATTTTTTATGAAATTATGAGGCTTCTATCACACTTCCAATTAATAAACAATCTATCTTGTCATTGCCTTGTGCTAGTGGGCCTGGCAGACCCATATAGGATCTGATATGTGTAATGTATAGAGGATTACTTCTGTTTCTGATTGTTTCCTGTGATTGTAAGAACAACAAGGTTAGTTCAGTATTATCAGGAACAAATTCTGCAGTCTCAATGTGTAAGACAACTCTCTCTGCATATTGGGAATCAGTAACTATATTAAGAGGTTCTGTGGAATCCATAAACACCATAAGAATTGCATATAATTCTGCTTCTGTACAGACAGATGTATATGGACTGTGAACTACTTTACTTACCTCACCTGCTTTATAAAACTGGATTGCCTTGGAGACCCCAAGATGTTGGAGATGTCAGAGCCATGGGATACCTGCTGAGGAAAGCTGCTAACAGGAAGAGGGACCAGCCTGAGAGAAAGAAGTGTGCTGCAGACACAAAGCTGAAAGGAGTTGGAGATCTGAATTGCACCTTGACATCGGACATGGAGATGCAGAGTTTGGAGTTTGCCCAGCTGGTTTTGGTCTTGCTTTGGTCCAGTATTTTCCCACTATAGCTCTCTTTCTTATGTTTTGGAATGGTAATGTATATCCTGTGCCATTATAAGTTGGAAGCATGTGATCTGTTTATTTTAATTTTACAGATGATTACAGTTAAGAGATTACATGAGTCTCAAAAGAGACTTTGAACTTTGGACTTTTAAACATTGTTGAGACTGTAATAGACTATGGGAACATTTGAATTGGACTAAACACATTTTTCATTAATATAGTTTTACAAGTTTATGGGGGCCCAGGAGTGGAATGTGGTAGTTTGAATGTAATTTGCCCCATAAGCTCATAGGAAGTGGTACTATTAGGAGGTGTGGCCTTTTTGGAGTAGGCGTGGCCTAGTTGGAGGAAGTGTATCGCTGTTGGGGTGGGCTTTGAGATCTCATATAAATAAGCTCAAGCCACACCCCGTGAAATAGATCACTCCTGTTGCCTGCAAGTCAAGATGTAAGAACCCTCACCTACTTCTCCAGCACCATATCTGCCTGCACACGCCATGCTTCCTGTCATGATGAAAATGGACTAAACCTCTGAATTGTAAGCCACCCCAATGTTTTCCTTTATAAGAGTTGCTGTAGTTACGGTGTCTTCACGTGTATCCACATCTTTGTGAAAAGCTAGAAGATCCTCACTGCAGACCCAGGGCTGCCATGTGCTCTCTGCAACCCTGTCAGGGGATCGAAGTTCCTCTCTGTCGTCTGTGTCCATGGAAGTCAGGGAAGGTCTTTGGGAGCTACTAGGAAGGGTCTTGCTTTTGCACCTCTCTCTCTTCCGTCCTTATCTCCCTTTTTGTGATTCCACTGTACGTGAGGTCATTCAGATAGAAAATGGAATAAAATCTTGAAACCCTAGGAAAAAACCTGACTCTTACATAAAACACTGGTCCCGAGCTCTGACCCTGCCAAGTTCTGGCCCAGCCCTGGCCCTGGTGAGGCAATTAGTGGTAACCACCTCTCTGAATGAATATCATGTTTATATTTTTAAGAAGAATTTCTTAGGTAATTGAACAAAGCTTTCAGGAATTTGGGGACAGCTGAGGGACTAACACCCAGTTACCACTAACAGTCTTAGGACAGCTGTACTGGAAGCACCACTTAAAAATAAAGGCAAGTGATCTGAGACAGACGTTCCCATGTGAGAGCTGCAGATGCTGTCAGATCTGCCGAGATGCTCCACCTCTGTCCAGACCTTTGTGAAGATGGACTCCCCTTGTCTCCTCTCTTCATCTCTCAACGTGTTCTCCCTTAAACCAGGTACCTCTAATGCGGCCTCTGGAAGGAGGCAGTCTGTGATCTACTTGAGCCTTAAATATGAGCTCTAAGCTCAATAATTCAAAAGACGAAGGACGAGAAGGGACCAGCAGCAGTTCAGATGGCTGCAGTTCTTGTCAGTGCCTGAGATTTAAATAGTTCCTTAGTTCCTGCACATAAGCCTCAGGAATAGGGCAGTGAAAAGCCTGCTCACTGATGCAGAGGGGCCGGTCGTCTGGGACAAAGCACCGACTGGGCTTCATAAAACACGTGCATCTGGATCTGGAGAGATGTCTCAGCCACTAAAAGTGTTTGTCTCGCAAACATGAGGTCCCGAGTTCAAACCCCAGAAGTATGCTAAAAAGCTTAATGTGGTGGTGGATGTTGTAATTCTGAGCAATGCTGATATGGGAAGAGAGACAGGCCGGTCCCTGGAGCTCACTGGCCAGCTAGCATAACCTACATGGAGAAGTTCTAGGTCAGTAACTCTGTCTTGAACCAAATGGAAGGCATCTGAGGGAAACCATCCAAAATTACCCTCTGACTTCACATACACACACACACACACACACACACACACACACACACACAGACACAGTGCACATATGTGTGTGTCCACATTTACAACACGTTCATGTTTGATTTGACTCGTCCATAATTGCTGATGATGCCAGACTGTGCTAATGGTCTCACAGCAAACAACTGAGCATAGCGCAGCTGCTCCCCGTCCTCAACCACACCATACTGGGTGGGAATAAAACCCAGCCATGAGGAAGCTGCCTAAGGGGAAGCAGGACATGGCCATGAAGAGAACTATATAATAAGTGATTCAGATGCCATTCGTAGGCAGTGAAGAAGGAGATAACCTAAGGCCAGGCATGATTAATTGCTAACTGAATTATTCAGACAGTAATGACGGGAGGTCAGAGTGGAGGAGAGTGATCGCTTCCATCCAAGGTCATCGAGGAGGACTGCGTCACCACACAGTTAGAACCATACAGACGAGGCAGGGACAGAGTGACCGAGTGGATTAGCTGCTCCTGCGAGGTGGACACTAAAGCAAGGCTGGGGAGGAAGGCAGCACCTGGAATGTGAGTGATCCTATGCTTGCTTCCTCTGGTCGGCAGGATTGCTATGCAGGATTTCCCACATCAACCATCAGGCCCTGCCGGGGGGCAGGGGGGGGGAGGACAGGAACCAACGCAGTTCTGATAGATTCAAATGAGTCTTGTACGGTAGATGCCTCGGCTCCATAACACGGTTCATCTCGACTGTCAACAGGATGGGACACAGAATCCCAGGAGAGACAGAGCTCTGGGCATGTCTGTGAGGGATTATCTAGATTGGGTTAAGAGAATCAGGAAGAGCTGAATAAAAACCAGAGAGCGGCTGTGCACCAGCGTTCATCTCTCTCTGCTTCCTGACTGGAGATGTGATGTTGACAGCTGCCTCATGCTTCTGCTGCCATGTCCTCCCCTCAAATTGCTACCCCAAACTCTTCCTCTTTAAGTTGCTTTTGTTGGGTTTTTTGTAACAACAAGAAAAGTAACTAACTCAGGGTAAGAGTTTCCAGAATAGTCACAGTGGCCTCCTTATCCCTCAGTTCTCTCTATGTGTCCCCCAAAATGATGGGCAGGGCTCTGCAGACTGGTGACATTCTTGAATGCCCTGCAAGCTATCAGCGGGGGATGTGACTAACTCCACCTGTCAGGCATACTCAGGGCTACACACACACACACACACACACACACACACACCCTCCCTCCCCACATCTGGGATTACCAGTCTGTCCCAAGCCACCCCACCTCCCTAATAGCCCTCAGGGGAGAAACCCCATGTTCCTGCTCATGTCCCTCTCCCCTTGCACAGTTTGTTCTCAGGCAGCATTGAGGATGAGTGACAGGTGCACTCTTGCCCCAGGCCTCTCGATGGCCCCTGCCTCACTCAGAGGGCTCTGGGCTCCTTGCCATTATCTAAAAGCCTTTCCAGATCTGGCCCCTGCTGCCTTTTGTCCCTGGTCATGGGCCTTCCCCTCACTGGCTCTGCTCCAGTGATCCTGGCCTCTTCCCTGTGCCAAGTGCTCACCATCCAAGCTAAGAGCCAGTTACTGGGAACCACCGAGCCATGACCCCTATCAGTTTCTCCTGCTTTATTTTTCTGCAAACCATCTTCATTTATCTGGGTTCAATAAGTAGACACTAGGCAGGCTTAAGCAGCCAGGGTTGTAGGAAGGCAATGCCAGTAAAAGAAACTGAGAGGGAATCCCAAAAGTCAGGAAAAGGTCAGACTTGAGGCAAGTCCAACCCAGTGAAGGAGAGCAGAGAGGTTCTGCATGAAGGCCAAGGCTGCTTAGAGGAAGGGGTTTACTTCAGCACAGCTCCTGAGGAGCCCCTGAGCCAAGGTTCTTCAGGTCCCCCTTCCAGGAAGTAGGCCTTGGGACTCCCATGGAGCTCCAGCCACTGCCTAGAAGAAGATTCCAGTTGAAATTAAAGTGCCCCAGCAGAACCTGCTCCTCCACGCCGCCTGGGGCAGGAGGTTCTCAGGGGCCACAGAGCCAGGCAATCCTCAGTCCACTGGCTGCTCTGCTTCTCTTACTGCCTCCCCCTCCAAGAACCGAGCAGCACAAGGTAGCAGTTTTGTTCACTCTAATCCTAGAGTGTGGCTTGGCATATCACACATGTTCAGCTCAATTTCTTGCATGAGGAGGGTGTGTTGATTTACAGACAGATCGATGGGTGGGTAGGAAGATAAATGAACCAACCCAGCAAGGCTTCCCCTCTCACCGTTTTCAAGTCCACAGATCTTCTTATACCCCCTCCCTCCCAGTGTGAATTCTTACCATATTTTCCCACCACAATCAGTTCAGATAAGGGAACAGAGAGAGGGGTCCTGGCCACTGATGCTTTTCTCCAGCATGAAACCAAACACCTCTCCGACAGCCAACCCATGCAGGATCAATCCCTGCTGGTCCCTATCTGATCTTTGGGATACCTGTGTAAGCCAGGCAGATGAGGTTGCTCCTTCTGCAAGTAGGAAGTGGGGATTTATGGTGTTGCCTTCTAAATACTGTCATTTACCAGCCTTATCTTAAGCGACTCTCGGGGTCTTAATCTCCAGCCATCCCTCACCCTCGCTCAGCTGTGGAGCCTGCAGATGGGCTCCCACCCAGAACCTCTGACTGTTCCCACCATGGGCAGCCTGTACAGAGCTCCCCTCGGACCAGAGCCCAGGACCTGGAGAGCTAAGAATGCCCCTGTGCATTATGGACCCAGACAGGCTCAAGACTCACCTCAGCACTCACTTAACTTGAACTTTGGAATTGCAAAGGTTCCCTCGTGAAGAAGGTTAATATTGTGACAGGACCTTTAGATGTGGAACTCAGAGCTGCGTGGGAAGCCTGGCTGTGTGTGATTAGTCCTTCCTATTAATAATGAAGTAGAAGGAAGTGCAGTCGAGGCGCCCAGCGACCGGCATGATTGATGGATCGCTACGTCCCCTTGCCATTTGTGAACGCCACTACCTTTCCAGTTTAATCTTCCTGTAACCATTTTTCAATAATCATGGAAGCAAAATTAAATGAAATTAAATGCACCTCCTCACAACTGAGCGCAGCAGCAGGCATCCTGCTGCGGTCCCTGCTCTCTCAGAAGGACCAGGACTCAGACAAGCGCCTTCTTAGCAGCCTTAGGTGGCCAAGTTTCAGTTTCTGTTGTCTCCACCCCCGAGTTCCTCCTCCCAGTACACAAATTTGAACCAAATTGGATAAAGTTCTGAAATTTACAGTTCGTACTACAAATCCTGTGTGTCTCAACGGAATCCTTACTTTAAGTTAATGCTGACAAAGTATGAAATGGCAGAGGCCTCATAAATCAAGCCCATGTCAAATCAAAAATTTCCAAACTGCACGGAGTTTTGCCAGACCGGAACAAAGGCCAGCTTTCTCACCAGCACACAGCTTATAGAAGTCTGGGGCGACCAAGCACAGAAGCGGCCCTTTGAGTTTTTTGCTGTGATGGCTTTAGGGTTGTTTTTATTCTGATTTTTTATAAATAAATAAATAAATAAATAAATAAATAAATAAATAAATAAATGCTAACCCACAGTGGGATTTGTTTGGGATTAGCTTTCTTCTGCGTAGTCCTTCATCAGCAGGGGCGGGGCTGGAAAGAAAAGCCAGCCAGAGCCTCTAGCACATCTGTGCTTGCCATAAGGGGTTTCTGTAAAACACAGCCTCACACAGGGTGTAAAAATAAATTACGGAGGCTCACGAGCCGAGCAGAGGCCGGAGCACCATCTGCTTTACGTAACATTTTTTTTTTTCTGGGGGGAAAAATGTTCTAAAACTGAATAATGTTCGTGTCGTCTAAATATTTGCTTTCTATAGCATTCTGGGGATGGTGGTAAGGAAATGTCCCCAAGATTCAACCAGCGTCACCGAATCCTGGGGAGGAAAGTTGCACAGTCATTCCGCCGTGCAGTGTTCAATTGCTATGCAAATGTGAGAGCCTTAGTATTTATTGCTCTTTCAGCTCTGACAGTGGGAAATACTGCAGACTCCAAAGGCATCTGTTGAGTGTAGAGCCTGCAAAGCTGTGATCGGGTTGGAATCGTGTTATTTCTGGACCCCTGGGTGCCGGTGTGAAGTCTCTGAGAGAAACAAATGGCTCTGAGCTCTTTGCAGCCTTTTTCTTGGTGCAAGTTAAACACTCCAGGGGTGGGAGCGGCTGCACCTTGCACACTTGATATAACTGGCTCTGGGGTTCATCCCGAGGCCTGACATGGAGATCAGATTCCACCTGCATCTGAGATGGTGGCCTACAGCACAAGCTTGGAGGGAACCACCCAACTCCACAACTCTGTCTGTGGAGCTTTAGACAAACAGCAGACTTTCTCTGGGTCTCAGTTTATCAATAGCTTTGCCCAAGTTAGAAGGCTGAATTTAAAGGCACACCGCTGGTGTTAGGGCTGCCTGAGGAAGCATCGGCTGGTTGACTGACATCTAAGCTCTCATGTAGGGTGGGGTGATGGGTCCTTGGGTAATGTACTTGCCACACAAGTGTGAAGAGCTGGTTTGATACCCAGCCACTATATGAAAACTCTGGGCATGGTAACCAGTGCCTGCAATCCCATGTTGGGGAGATAGAGATGGGCAATTCCTTAGGATTCACTAACCAGCTGAGCCAGCAAGCTCCAGGCCAATGAGAGAGCCCATCTGGAGAAAAAAAGGAAAAAAAGGTAAAGGCACTGAGATTGACCTCAGTTCTTCACATCTATATACACACACTCATACACAATTGCATGCTCACACTTGTGTACATATACACACTCATACATACACAAACACACAGACTCACAGTACACCCACTCACACATACACAAACACACTCAGACAGAGCACATGCTCACACATACACACACTCACACATACAAACACAAACACACATACACAAACACACACACAAACACATACACTTGCACACATGCATGAACACACATGGGCATACACACTCACATGTGTGCACGTGCATGCACACCTCTAGTAGGGCACAACAGAAGGTTAAATAAACACCGGATGCAGCTGGGCTGGAGCACTAAAGCTCTCACTGACTGATGAAGAGGGGTGGTGAGTTAGGAGACAACTCATGAACAGAGCTGAGCACCTGGGATGTGTCTGGCAGGGTCTCAGGCTCCATTGTCTCCTTCCTTCCTTTCTTTCATATTTAAAATCTTACAGGTAGATTTGCATAGAGCCCCAAACATCTGGCTGTCCAGACCATAAGGTTATCATCCACCTCGCTCTTGCCAGTCTCAGCCCGAAGCGTTGACATAGGGCCATGGAAACCCCAACGTGTAACACAAATAATTAAAAGACCCGGAGATAGATATTGGGGTTCAAGCTTCAAGCTGAAGATCAGAAAAGCAAAGCAGCTGGGCACTAGACCTCACACTCTACCTCAGACTGAAATGCAATCCTGGCTCCACCAAACCTAAGGATGAAGCCTCTCCTCACCGTGGCTAGAGAATCCTGAGACTTCAATGTCTTCCTATCCTCTGTGTGGCTGGAGAATGAATGCCTGATACTGACTCCTGAAGACCCTGCTCCTCTCTTATATAGCTCCCTAGTGCTATGTGATCCCAGGTGCTGAGGTCATCTTTGCGTGAGCTGTTTCTCTTTAGGACTGGATCAATCTTGTGTAGGTCTGGGTGGCCTTGGACTCACAGAGATCTGTCTACCTCTTAATCCTGAGTCAAAGGATTAAAGGTGAGTACCACCACCTCCTAGCTTCTGGCGGTTGTGATTAAAAGTGTATATCACCACTGCCTGATCTCTATAGCTTGAGGCTGACTTTGCTTTCTGAATCCTCAGGCAAGCTTTAATAAATCATAAACAATATATCACCACAACAATGATCACCAAGGTAACTAACTCTCTGAGCCCCAGCTGGGAACTCAGAAGTGGTCTTTTCAAAGGCACACCAAGAATGGCCTTTTATCCCCAGCATACAAGAAACCCACCCAATACCCCCTTTTGACAAACCAGCTTCCTTCCTATGAATGTCTGTCACCTCAACTCCCAGATCACACCTAGAGTGTAAACTCAACTCAGCATGGAGATGTGATTGCCACTGGGTGCTAGGGCTATGAGGCCCACATCATCAGTGATTCCCAGAGCATTCCACAAAGGTCACAGGTTCCTTGAGGCCCAGGCTCCTGCAAAGAGCTTGTTTATTCCTATTTTGTGGGTGTTATGGAAAGATGGTTCTCACGGGCATGGGATGCCAGAGACCCACCATGTTTCCCCTTTGAAAACGAAGCGTCTTCCTTTCTAAAGAGAGTGTCCTTGCACCCAGTCTGTATCTCATCCCCTGTCATTCTCTGTGCCTTCACAGCCCTGGCTCCCGAGTGACTCTTGCTGGCCCCTGATCTTCCTTTAAGGGCAACTTTCTCCAGATGACTCCAGGAACCCTTGGTATGCTGGTGACATCTCCTCTACTACAGAGGTGGCCCCCATTGTGTGCTCCCCACAGATACTGGGTGCAAAGCGAATTTCTGAGCCTCCTTGGTCCTCCCTGGGTTGCTCTTTAGGCAATTCAAGCCACACCCCTTCCCTTGCTCTCCAGACACTAACACATGGCTATGGCCATTGCAACCGAGGACATTCATTAGGGTCTCCAGGAGCCTATAGACTGGCAAGCCTCCTTCAGTCTGGGACAAATTAAAATCAGAAAGAAGACTGTGGTGTGTGCTTTCTTGGTGTGCTCTTCCCACTTCCGTGGGCCTTGTTAGGAAAGAGAAATGAACTAAAGGGCTGAGACTGGGGGTGGATGGGCAGAAGGAAGCAGAGGCAATGGGGGCAGGCAGGGCTCGGGCTGTGGCGATTCAAGGACTGGCAGGCAGCAGCAGGGGCAGAGGGAGGGGCAGAGCAGAGGCTGTCCCTAGCTACAAAGGAAGGGAGACAGGAGCCAGAGCACAGCCTTGACAGGTGACAAAGGAGGGTTAGGAACCACGGATCACCCATCCAAAGCTGGACCTTCTCCACAAAGGCAGTCAGGATTAGATAGAATGACAACTGAAGAGGGATTGTGAGAACAGATCAATGGTGGTGACAGGCTGGCACTCACCTCGTGTCATCTATTGAGGCTGGAGCATTGCTCTGTCTCAGCCCTATGACACTCTGTACAAGCCCACTAGTGACTGAATGTACAGCGGGGCCAGACCTCAAGTACGGATGTCTCTAGTCGTGGTTTCTAAGAGACGGCTGGGCTCTGAGAAATGCACCAGCTGGGTACACCATTGCACAAACACCACAGAGTGCTCCCTCACACACACCTCGGTGTAGAGCCTACAACAGGCCTGTGTCCCAGCCTGTGGCTGCCAGGTTGTGACAAGACATACCGAAGGAGGGCAGAGTGAGGCTCCTGACAATTTAGCAGTCTGCTTCGTGGTGAACATTCTGATAAATGACCCTGAGCTCAGATGTTCAGTGCAACAAAGACATGAGTCAGCCCAAGAGCTGTCAATCCTCTTGTCAAGTGGGTGTCATGTGTACAGACCTGTGTTGACCTTCGGCAGTGCAGTGGGCTTCCAGGGACATCACCACAGGCAGGGAAGGAATGAACTCTAAGTGACGTTGTCAAGTCCCACGTCACTAAGTGATGGGACTTTTAAAGTGCGTGCACGTGTGTGTGTGTGTGTGTGTGTGTGTGTGTGTGTGTGTGTGTGTGTGTGTGTGTGTGTGTGTGCACACGCACATGTGTGCATGTGTGGATACATAGCCAGTAAGGATGAAGGTTCCAGGTTGGTACAAGCCTGTATATTTTCAGAAGTAGGGTCTTACTGACAAGTTCCAGAGGGTCTGGAAAGACCATTGGTAAAAGCCTGTAATGTTTAGAGAGTCTATAAATAAAACAGACAACACAAATTTGGGTGGGTAGGGAAGATGGCGGATCCAGGAGGAGTTGGGGAGTGGGAGAATACAATCAAAACAAATTCTCCAAGTAATAAAGAGGAGGGGAGGTTGTAAAACACGCTTTAGATGGGAGCTGACTGTTTATTATTTTTACCTATCCATTTACTTTAGAGTAATCAATTCAGTATTTCCCATGTGTACTCTGTGAAACCATCACCACTGCCTCCTTCCATAAAACCTGCCACACAGTCGGGGATGTCCTTCTGTATGGTGTGCATATATGTTTCTCTTACTGGTTGGTGGATAAAGCTGTTTTGGCCAATGGACAGGCAGAATGTAGCCAGGCAGGAAGCATAGTCAGGGCTACCAGGCTAGGAGAATTCTGGGAGAGGAAGACAGAGAGTGAGTCTCCAGAGGGAGATGCCGTGTATCCGCTGAAGGCATAACACGCCGGAGCATTATGAGTAAGCTACAGCCTTGTGGCAATACATAGTTTAATGAAAATGGGCTAATAATTTAAAAAGAGCTAGCCAGTAAGAAGCATAAGCCACCACCCAAACCACTTATAATTAATATAAGCCTCTGTGTGTTTATTTGGAACTAAAGGGCTGAGGGACCAGGTGGAATAGGACACCCTGGGGTTGGGAGTCCTGGTGTCCCAGTAGACAAAGACTGCAACTTTATGGAGCTATCTCTGGCCACACGAAAACTCTCTGTGATGACGAAGACCCTCCTGTGACAACGAAGACCCTCCTGTGACAAGGCTGAGAGAAGCTCTAACCTGGATGCACTCTCTTTCCTTCCTACTCTTTTCCTGGCTCCGTTTTCCTCCCCTCAGAATTTCTATGGTAACACCACTATTTCCCTGGTTTTTTTACTCCAGACACTTGGCATATTCACATACATCCTGATTGTAATAAATCAGCAACAGGCTTTAAATTGGGGGCAAACAGAAGAGTTTATTGTCCTGTGACTTCCCACCAGCAGTCAGCTTCTTGGGCCGCCTAACCCCAAGCATGACCTCAGCAGAACTCCATCTCTGTTTCCAACCCTGGAGACCAGGCTGGAAGCTTTTTCAAATTTTATCTCTTTTGCACTGTCTAGATTTTCCCCAGGTTACAGCTCTTTGTAGCACTCACCATACAATATTATTCACACTGAAGACAGTAACATCCACAATGGTGTGTCAGTTTTCACTAAAAGCCCCTTTGCTTTATTTCGTGCTTCACCCTCACTGGGATCTGGGTCTTGGGGTACACATGCTACAGAAATGGGGGATCTTTCAGGAACATTTTGCAGGTCTATGCATTTTTAAAATACATTTGGACTTCAAACCCTCATCCCCTACAATTTTGAAAATGTCTTCCCTGTGACCTTTCCCCCTTGTTTTGAGACTATAATTCCTACATCTCTCCCTTCCCTTTTCCTCCCCTAAAACCCTTCCGTAAACCCTCTCATTATTCTCTTTCAAATTCATGGTCTCTTTTTCACTAATTGTTATTACATACATATATGTATATGTACACACATATTCTTAAACATAACCTGCTCAGTTTGTATAGTATTACTTGTATTTGTGTTTCTAGTATTACTTGCATATATATTTCCAGGAATGATAATTTAGTATCAGATTAAGATTTTATGTTAAAATTATAAATCTGCTGTTGTTCTGGTTTTTGCTATTATTAATATCTGTCAGTTTACCCTGGTACGATTTTTGGATTGACTTTTTTTTTCAAATTTGAACTTCCCTATTGGGCTACATTTGGGATTAAAGCTTAAAATGCATAGATATCCACTAGTCTCTAATTTCCCTGCAAATAGCGTTGCTTATGGATGCAACAGCATTTTATATCAAACATCACCATATCTGCATATGACCCACACAGTTCCCGGGTGCCTTCCATTGTCTCTGGATTTCCTGCAAGACACACACAGAATGCAACAGTTCAGAATGCATTGTGCTGCACTACTTCAGGAGTGTCCAAACTGCAACTCACTGTTGCTGTCTACAGAGTTCATTTGAGAACAGCACTATCGAGTTGGCAAAAAAAAAAAAAAAACTCCTGTCTTAAGTAAGTTAATGACTTAGACTGTGTTCAGCTGCTTGTAACCCGCAAGCTGTGTTCATGGCTGTTCCTGGTCACATGTGACTGTGGGCTGCAGGTTGGACACACCTGGTAAAGAATAAATGACTATTTTTAAAAATGTGCTTGACATAAGCAGAAGAGTATTTCAAATATTTTTTCTAAAGACATCTGAATCCAAGGATGTGGAATGTGTGAGTATGGGCATTTGTATGTTTAAAGTGAGTGTTAAAATGTAATGTGTGGGGGGGGCTACAGAAAGGGCTCAGCTGTTAAGAACGATAGCTGCTCTTCCAGAGGAGCCAGATTTAATTTCCAGAACCCAAGTGGCAGCTCACAATTGTCTGTAACACCAGTTCTAGGGGATCTGATGCCCTCTTCTAGTACTTACATACATTTTGTGTGTAAACACACACACACACACACACACACACACACACACACACACACACACACACACAGGTAAAATAAAATCTTTTAAAAGTACAATGTAAGTTCAAGATGTATGTTGAGAGTCAGGATATGTATGAAGTGGCTTTGTTTAGTACTCAATGGTCTCCTAGAGTCTAGTGTTCCCACCTTTGGCTATTTTCTTCTATCATGTTCCAGTCCCCTTGGGTGACTTTTTCCAAGGCAACTGTCTTACTGTGGGACCTGTCATCTCTCTCTCTCTCTCTCTCTCTCTCTCTCTCTCTCTCTCTCTCTCTCTCTCTCTCTCTGTCAGTATTGTGTGAGAGGAGTGTATGCATTCTTCTTGCTCAACTTTAACTGCCAACTTGACTTGGTCAAGAGTCACCCTCGAGACCTTAATTAAGAACTGCCTAGACTGGGCTGGGGGCAAGCCTGTGGGAGATTGCCTTGATTGCTATTTACATAGGAAGGCAAAGTCCACAGTGGGTAGCAACGCCATTCCCTAGGCAGGTAGCTAAGCATGGGTCAGCGAATGAGTAAACCAGCAGACAGATTCCCCTATTGCTCTATTGTAGAGTTCTTGCCCCAGCTTTGCTCAATGATCAACTGTAACTTGGAAGTGTGAGACAAAGTAACACCTTTGCCCCACTAAACTTGCTGTGGTGATTATCACAGATACAGAATTCAAACTAAAATGGTATTCAGAGTCAACTTGGCTGAATTTGCAACCATCCAGGAAACCCATCTTGGGGCATTCTGATGAAGGCATTTCTAGAGGGGTTTGACTGACCCACCATTAATGTAGGAGGCACTGGAGTCCCTGACTGAGGGGAAAACTGAAGAAAGTCAGTACGTGGCCAGCATCCACTCCTCTCTGGTTTCCTGACACTTCTGCTGTGCTGTCCTCAATCTCTTTTTTTTCCTTTTTTATTAGAAAGAAAATTATTTTACATGTCAATCCCATGTCCCTCTCCCTCCCCTCCTCCCCTGCCTCCTAACTAACGCCCTACCCATCCCATACCCTTTCTGCTCCCCAGGAAGGGTGAGGCCTTCCATAGGGGGGTCTTCAAAGTCTGTCATATTCTTTGGGATAGGGCGTAGGCCAACCCCCTTGTGTCTAGGCTCAGGGAGTACCCTGAGCCTAGACTCAAATTTCATTTATTAAAAACATTTTATTCTTTGTGCTGTCCTCATCTTGATGGACTGTACTCTCAAACCACAATCCTAAACAAACCCTTCCATCATTGATCACCTTCTTGTCAGATATTTGACACCACAGAGAGACAAGTGTCTAATTCAAGGAGATGTTCTCATCTGTCTGCCAGATCAGGAGTTCCAGCTAAGCCACTTCCATTTTGCTACCGTCTGTCTGCAGAATATTCCTGTTAAAAGTCTTTCTCAGAAGCATTATTTTTTTAGTCTTATTTTGTAATGGATTCTTATTTTTGGATGCCACGTGTCTATGCTCATAGCAGGAAAGCCCAGCTTCTAAAAGCTGTCAGTCTTCTCAAAATTGGTCTACAGATGCTGCAATAATTTCTAATCCAAATTCTAATAAGAATTCTGTGGGTCCTGACAAATTGATTCTAAAATTTCCATGGAAGTGTGAAAGAACAAGAATAACAGAGAATATGAAGAACGGAATGAAAGACATACGCTGCTGCCTTTCAAGGCTGTCCATGAGAGGGCTGTGAGGAAGAGAGCAGAGCATTGCTGCAGACATTGATGAATTTGCCAGATGTAAAGATGTACAGCTATCCCAGCGAGAGCCACTCCTGTGGAGAAAGGGCACAGGCCAAAGGGTGAATCAGGTGATAACTAATCTTGGTTGTCAACCTGGCTTACTTGGGAAGACGGAACCTCAGTTGAAGAATTGACTCCATCAGATTGGCCTGTGGGTCTACCAGGTGAGCTATTGTTGATCGATTGATTGATTGATTGATTGATTGATAATTGATATAGGTGGACTTGGGTTGTATAAGAAAGGTAGCTGACCATGAGCCTGGAAGCAAGCCACCAAATAGTGTTCCTTGCTGGTTCTGCTTCAGCTTCAACAATCCAGGTTGCTTCCTTGATTTCTCACCTTGGATTCCCTCCATGGGCTGTAACCTCAAAGCCACATACACCCTTTCTTTGCCAAGTTGATTTTGGGCAGGAACAGTAGAAATAGAACAAGAATAGTAAGGGGGGACTTATAAATGACAGGACTCACACGATTGGTTGGTTTGATGTAATATGAAACATAGACCCCACCTCAAGGGTTGAACACCTGGACCCCAGCTGGTAGAGCAATCTGGTTCTGGAGTCAGAACCAGATTGACAACAGGTAGTTTATTAAGGGGACAGTACTCATGCAAGGGCCAGTGACCAGGTTTACACCAGAGCCAGAGCGACCCACAGTTGTCTGCTCAGCCAGGTGGGAGAGCAAAGAGAGAGCTGAGCGCATGTCTCTCTGCTACTTAAACCCTTCCTACGTCACTCTGACCACGCCCAAGCTGGTGTGGTCAGCGGCACCTGTGGCCAGCCCAAAGCAGGTGTGGTCAGCACTACCTCTAAACAGCATTAGTCCCTACAGTAGAGCCCTGATGAGAAGTGCCAGAAAGCTTGGGAGCTGGGACCTTGATGGAGTAAGTAGGTCACTGAGGTCACATAGGCCTTTGAAGACTGTCTCTTGCCCACCCACCCCAACTTTGCTCCTTGTCCACCATGAAGCCATAGGCTCTTCCACCCCATGTATCAGCACCATGATGTTCAGCCCAAGCTCAAATATGACTGCATCCTCAGAAAACATGGACAAGAGACATCCTTCTGCCTTTAAGTTGTTTTCTCTGTCATTTTGGTCACAGCTACTTCTAAGTAACACAGTTACATTTTAAAAGGTAAAATGAGTTGCCTACCATCCGTTGAAATCCAGACTGATTCCAAATGCATTGCAAATTTGAAAAAAAAAAGAAGCAAAGCTTAAAATTATTTGAAACTAAACACTGAGGATATATATGTTCTGAGATAAGGAAGGAGATCTTAAAATAGAATTCTTCCATTCAATATTTATTTTAAAAAATTGATCATTTTAGTGCCTTAGAAATCGAAACTTCTGCGTTTGAAAACACACAATAAAGGAAGCTAAAAATGGAAAGAAAATATTTTCAGCTTATGTAGGTGAAAACGTGAGTTTTGCATGTTTGGAATCTGTGAAGTCCTTTACATCTACGCAGAAGATTAAAAAAAGAAATGAATGAATCATGACAGAGGAGTGGACATGCACCGTCCTCTTCCCAAAGTGGACAGAGACATCTGTGCAATAAACAAAGGTGCCATTTTAGAATTCAGCAAAATGCCAGTCAGGGCAGAGGGTTGTCAGTCTCTTCCCACAGCATCAGCAGAAATCTGTCTGCACAGCTATGGTGCATTCTTTGATTTGTTTAGATTTATTTTTGTTTATGTGTCTTGTGTGTATGCACATGAGTGCACATGTCCACGGAAGCCAAAAGAAGGCATCGAATTCCATGCAGCTGGGGTTACAGGCAGCCCTGAACCACCTCGTGGGTGCTGAGAACTGGATCCAGGTCCTTTGACAGGGTCACATGTGCTCTTAGCGACTGAGCTGTCTCTCCAGCTCCACACAGAGTCATTTTGAAAGCCATTGTCCTTTAAAGCTGAGTGCATTCACAGTAGGAACTTCTCAATATATATGCACGCCAATATATATGCCTGGATGCTCATCCCAGGCTCACCAGAGGGCAGAGAGCTCAGACAGCTTTTTGTTTTGCTTTTGCTTTTGTTTTGTTTTTAAGTCTCATCAAAGGTGGATGGAAACCATGTAATTCAGTCACATGGTGGATGGAATATTACACACCATTAAACACAAAAGAGCAGCAGCATGCACGAATCTGTGAAGCCCCAAGATTTGCCGGAAAGATGAAAGAGCCGTAGGTGCTCACAACATGAGAGAACCTTAGATGAGAAGTCCCTGCGGCTTGTGCAGAAAGCTGGGGCGTTTTTTACTGTGCGGTAACCAACATCTCATGAAGCCGAGCTTTTCACTGGTTAGGGCACCATGTGTGGAATGAGCTTGTTTTCCTGCTAGCCATAAAACAGTCTGCGAGACAGGTGCCTTCAACCAAACAGTCCCAGCATGCTCTTCTGCTCATCTGTTTCTGAGACACAGTGGGTGACCTGCATTGTCCTGTTACCAAGTGTTATAGTTTGCTTCCTCTCGCTGTGATAAAACACTGGCCAAAAGCAACATAGGTAAGAAGGAGTTCATTTGGCGTACAGGTGACAGTCCATCACTAAAGGAAGTCAAGGAAGACACTGGCAGGCCAGTCTGGCAGGGGCAATTCCTTAACCAAGGTCTGTCTTCCTAGGTATGTCAAGTTTGCAAGCAAGATTCTCCACCATACCTAGTAAGAACAAATATTCTGGAGGATACAAGAGTCAAAGGAAGAAAAGAAAAGTTTGTATTTCATTAAACAAACTCGTGTGTGCATGGACATGCCAGCATACAGCTGGGCACATGTGACCTGTATGTATGCCTGTGGAAACGGAGCTGACATGGGGTGACTTCCTCAGTCACTCTCTACCTTGTTATTTTTAGTATTTATTTGTAATCATGTGTGGAGAGGCAGGAGGTACGTGCACATGAATATAGTGACCCTGGAGGCCGGAAGAGCGCCTCAGAGCCGCCGGGACTGGAATTGCAGGCCGCTATGATCTGCTTACTGTGGGCACTGGGAACTGAACTTTGAGTACTCTGGAAAAGCAGCTGCTCTACATTATTTTTGAGACAGGGTCTCTCTCTCTCTCTCTCTCTCTCTCTCTCTCTCTCTCTCTCTCTCTCTCTCTCTCAACATGGAGCTAACCTGGCTGGTCAGGGAGTCTCAGGGGTTCTTCTTGTCTACACCTCCGAAGCACTGGGATTTCAAACATATACCACCACTTGTGACAATTTACATGATGGCTGAGGATCCAAATCCAGTTCTTACGTGTGCATGATGACGCCTTCACTCACTGAACCCCTTCCCTGGTCCTTCCACATGGCCAGCCTTCCCAGATTCCACACGCTGTGCTAGGCTCTCTACTTAGAATTCACCGTGGGGACCGGCTACTGTTTCGACGGACCTCACTTCTTCTCACCTCAGCCTTTTACTATAGCCACGCAAAGGTAGAGAGAACACTGGCTGAGCTTTGGAGTCCCTAGCCTTGTAGAGACAGGGCTCTGAGTCTGTCCCCACACATACTCAACTGGCCTTAGAACACCCTCTTGTGCCCAGGTGACAGAAATCATCCAGCTGGTGTCCTGTGGAGCAGGAGGCTGCTCCATTTGTATCAAACTAACACCATCCAGAGTGTGGTCTCTAGAACCCTGAAATTCTGGAGGACAGACTTCCACTTTAAACAAATTTAACAAGTTCTCTAGAGAAATCATCTGAGGTCAGATATCTAATCTTACCAAATAAACATATTGTCACAGTCTAAAATGGACAACCGCCCCCCTTCCTGTTTAAACATTAAGGAATTGAATAATCTTATTTTTCTTCCAGCTTCAGACAGCACAAGTATTCATAAATATTCATTTTTTCCAACTGGAAGCATTAGGCCTTGTTACTTCAAGTGGAACTAACTGAAAATTAATGATGGTTTTCAGGGGGAAAAAAAGCAAGATTATATACACAGAAGCAATTAAACACAAACCTATTAATTATTTAACAACATATTAATGAGCAGAACTCGAGCATTCGGGCTTCAGCCACTCCAGCCTGCCCTGCCAAGTCACTTACATATCATCTTGCCAAAGTTTGGCCTTGAGGAGTTGGAGGAACCGGGGGCATTTTCACAGATTTGTAACTTGGAAAAAGGAGTCTCAGATGCCAATTACAGAGAGATGGCTGAGAACCAAGCTGGGAATGGAGTAGAGGCTGCAGCTCAGATTCTCTCCCCAAACCCAGGACAGCCTGAAGTTCATGTTCAGATTCAAAGTCTTCGTTGTGAGAAATGGCCACACAAGTCCAGTTTGTGCATATTTATGTGTGTATATCAAGAAGCTATGGTTTGGGAACTGTTTGAGCAATCTCTACACGTAGAATCCAAAAGCTATGGAATGACGAGAACTGAATATCCATGTATATTCTAGGACCTCAAAGTTTTGCATTTAAAGGTGTGTGTGTGTGTGTGTGTGTGTGTGTGTGTGTGTGTGTGTGTGTGTACACCCGCACACGCACCTGCACACTTGTCTGCAATGCCCACAAAGGCCAGAAGAAGGCATTATATCTCCTGTAGCTAGCGTTGCAGGCACCTTTTGTTGTGAGTTGCCTGAGGTGGGTTCTGGGACCTGAACTCAGGTCCTCAGAAGGAGCAGCAAGCTTTCTTTACTGCTGAGCCATTCCTCCAGTCCCTCAAAGCTTTGAGCTCAGCTTGCCTGCGTGCCCAACTGGCTCAGTCAGTGGAGCAGAAGGCTGTTAAAATACATGGTTATTAAGTAGCTTCTACTGGTTAAAATGCACCATGTTACAGCTTGGATAGTGGATGATCCCAAAGGCCTCTGTTTGTTGCTACGATAAAACCAAAACCAACTTGGGGAAGGAAAGAGCCCTTGGCTTGTACTTCTAGGTCACAGTTCATCAGTAAGGGAAGTCATGGCAGGAGCCCGAAGCAGAGACCCTGAGGGAACTCTGCTTGCTGTCTCTTGCTGAGCCTGCTTTCTTACACAGTCCAGCACCACCTGCCTAGGGATGATGCCACTCCCAGTGGGCTGGGCCCTCCTGAATTAGCAATCAAGACAGTCCGCCACAGACATGCCACAAGCCAATCTGATCTAGGCAATTTCTCATGGGGGTGGGGCTTTCTTCTTAGATGACTGTAGGCTGTGTCAAGCTGACAAAGTTAAGCAGGACACCATGTTCAGATTGGACTGCCTGCATGTTGTGATGAGAGGTAGTGGTAGCCTTTGGGGGTCTTACTTTTCTCCCTACTTCCTCATGGTGAGGGCAGCAGGGTTTCTCTACATTGTCCTCTCTTCATGATGTGCTATCTCACCAGAGGCAGCGGAGTAAATCATCCAAACCAGTGAGCTAAAACCCACCTTTTCTCACTATAGACTTACAGTCTCAGACATTTTGTTACATTGATGGACAGGTGGCTAACGCACGCCACCTTTGGCAAAGCCAGGGGCCATCAGCATCCAGCACAATGTGACATGATCATCACACAACCAGGACTGAGCTACAAGGCTCACAGAAGGAATACATCAAGCTGCCCAAAGACTTCTATCTATGACTGTCCTTTCTTGGAGGAGAAAAGGACTATCCTGTCTGGATAGTCCTCAGACACCACAGTGCCCCAGCTTCGTTCCCGGACTTTGCTGGGTTCAGAATATGAAGTCTCCCTCAAAAGGAAGCCTTGGCCCATTGAGTCCTTCAAACTGAAGATCAAAGGGCCTTCAAAACGAAGTCTTTTTGACCACCCACATATCCTCATGTCCTCTCCACCTTCCCCTCTCCCGAAAGTGAGTCCTAGATGCCCTAGACACCAGAATTCAAAAGCATGGAGGAGAGACACTCAGGAAGATGGAGGAAGAAAGGTTCTTTCAAGGGAAGTTACCTGGGGTCTCCACCACCTGCCCACCTCCACTCCTGCTCCACCCTGACTGTCTCTTGGCTCCAGGCATGTGTGTGTGTGTGTCCACAGTGCCCAGAATACATCCGGAGCTCCAGCCAGGTGCTCCCTGTTGTCCACCCCCCCCACCTGCTTCTGAATCTCTGTTTCAACAAGAGCCTCACCAAGAAGGATTTCCCTGGCCACCCTCTCCCCACGACCCCAGAGCCCCTCTACCAAGAAGGATTTCCCTGGCCACCCTCTCCCCACGACCCCAGAGCCCCTCTACCAAGCACAGTGTTTGCTTTTAACCCGCTCACTCCCTGTGTGTTTTTATACAGACATACCCATCAATACACGAGCACCTATGCATTACATAGGTACCCTGTGCTGGCAGAACAAGGACACCTTTTGTTCCTCGGCACAGACTGCATCAAGACAGAGCCGGCCAGGGAGTCGGCACTTCATAAAAGTGCTTCAGACAGAATGAATGAAGACAGAGGATGTTACTCAGTTATTAATGAATGCATTATTATTTATTAATGAATGTGTTATCAATAAATGAATAAAGATTGATTACACCGTGATGTGGTGATGTGATGGGAGAAAGCCTGGCTTCAGAGAGAACAGTTACAGGTTCAAACACTGATTTCCAAACAGGAGTGTGTGGAAACGCCCACTGAGCAAGCCAGAGATGAACCACGTCAGCCACCGTCGCTTCCCACCCTTCCGGGCATCGCCTCCTGTACCTGGAGCTCCTACACTGCACCCTTCTGCCTCTCATCCACATAACACAAACTAGAATCCCTGCTCACCCACAGTAATCAGGGTGGGTCGCCGCCAAGGCCTGCAGGGAAATGGAGGCTGAACTCCAGGGTGTCCCAGGTGAAGTTGGTACGGGCAGGGCTCCAAGCAGCGGCTGCAGTTCCTCGGACCCTCTGCTAAGCCAACTGTGGCAGCTTCCCTCTCAACTTCGGTGCCTCCCACCCTGTTCTTCCTCCAGCGGCACAATGTGATCCACCAGCAAGGAGGGACACCAATGGAAGGTGTCTGATAAGTCTTATAAAATATATGGATTTATGATAATTAAGACTGAGTAACAGATGAGAATCCTAGTCATTGGCCAAGCAGCATTTGTACCTAATATAAGTCTCTGTATTATTTTGTCCATCCACATGGCGGTAGAACTCGGGCTGCTTTTGGTGTAAAGATTTATCATAACAATTGTGGTTGGGTCTGACCCACAGGGTTAGAGAAGAAGCTAATACTGCCATCTGGTCACCTTTGCTGGGCCTAGCCACTAACAGCTTCAGAACCCTCTGGGGAGGCCCCTGAACTTGTTACCCACTGTAATCCACAACCCTGGAGAAGCATCGGGGTCTCCCTCACCTCAAACCCTGCCTACCTCCCAGGGAAGCAAACAGGTGTTTGCCGAGCACTGCCAGAGACCAGCCAGAATCAGCCGCCACACCTGGTCTTCTCAGGGCTCCCTTTTCTGTCCCCACCTCTTATCACCCTTTTAGATGGCCTCTCACTAACCCAGAGCCACTCCAGAGGTAGCCCTAGCTCCTGGGCAGAGACATCAGGACATTTGCTGGTGAGTTTAATGGGAGAAGAGAGTGACGAGCCGTGGATCACAGCCCTGGGGAATCTTCACTCGGGACTCCCATCCCTGGGGCTGGAGAGATGACTCCAGGGTTGAGGGCACTTGGCTGCTCTTCCAGAGGATCCAGGTTCAATTCCCAGCACCCACATGGTAGCTCAGAGCATCTGTGGCTCCAGTCCCAGGGGAATCTGGTATCTTCAAACAGACATTAACACAAGCAAGACACCCATACACATAAAAATAAATACATCATTCTAAAAAAAAGAACTCCCACCCTGGAAGACCCTGCTGGAGAAACAACCCTCTGCTCCCCAAGAAGAAGCAAAGATGGGGACCTGAGGAGGGGCTGGAGTATTTGCCCCATCTGGCAGATGTGCTTATCAGCCCACACAGTAGACGCCCGATGGCAAGGTGGGAGGCATCTGAGATGCACACATGCTATTTCATAACAGCCAGCCTGTGCCAGACAAAATGGAATTCACGGATCAGACAGCAGGAATTTAAAGTGAAAATTAAAAGAAAGCTGTATCTTCAGGTTGATAACTGCAGATATTAAAGCCACACAGCAGGCTCAAGCTAGTGTGGAGAGGAGTCAGAGAGGTGGATCAAAAAGTGGTGACCCCAGGAGACAGATGGGACAAGAGGACACTGGAGAGACACAGAGGAGATGGCAGGGCCACGTGGCAGCTCACCCGGAGGGCAAGAGAGCGACTGAACAGGGGAGGACGGGCACAGGCCATGGGACATGCAGACACTGACCTCCATGAGATCCCTGGAGGCTGAGGAATGTGCCCACAGCCATGTGACAGAAGGGACACACACACCAGGGGAGTCCCACACAGATGGGGGAAGGTGGGTGTTTGAGAGGCAAGAGAAACCTCAGTATGTCACAGCCTGAGAAGAAAGACATTCTCAGCTGGAAAAGGTGCACAGGGGCCTTCAGGATGGGTTAAAAATTATAAATTAAGAACTTAGACACATCATTGGGCAGTTTAAGTTGATCAAAGGAAAGAGGGCAGCTTTAAAATGTTCAAAAGAAAAGCAGGGGTTGGGAGTGAACCTTGGCTGGTGAGTGGCTGGCCTAGTGCTCAGGAGGCCCCAGGCTCAGTCCCAGCACTGCATGGACCCGGAAATGTGTGGGCAGCTGTCATCCCAGCACTCAGGAGCTGGAGGCAGGAGGCCAGAGATTCAAGGCCAACCTGGTACGTATCAAGTCTAGCCTAACTACACGAGATCTTATTTAAACAACAAAAAAAGAAGTAAAAAATGGGGCCAGGAAGATGTCTCAGTAGGAAAGTTGCCCCCTTCCAAGTCCGATGACCTGGGTTTGATCCCAGAGATGCTCATGGTTGAAGCAGAGATCAGCTGTCTTCATACCTCTGCACACTTGTTGTATGTGTACCCGTGCACACATAAAAATACCCACAATATATAAAAGTTTCAATGGAATTATAAAGTATGGGAGTGAGGACAGGGGACATACAAAGCTTCGTATAAATAAGAAAGAGAATGGCTTAAGGGCCTCAATTCATCTAAGAAATGGGTTGTTCACAGCTGAGAGGGAAGGGGTCTCACCCCCAGAATGGAGTACCCCCACAATGTAAGCAGAACACCCAAGCACCCTCAGATACCAGTCCTCAATCACTGGGCCACACCAGAGATACCAGGTTGTAATGTGTGAAAAACCCACATTAAAAAGTAAAACAGCAGAAGAAACATTGTGTTTATGGAGTACAACAGTCCAGAGAATCTGACAGGCCCTCCTCGCAGAACACCTGGGAATGCTGGCCCCCTTACAGCAAGCACTGCTGAGCAGAAGCAGAGCTCACAATAGAAAACAAAGGCATCTTGGAGAGTGAGGTTGACCTCAGGTGTCAACCTAGGGCATGGGATATGGGTGAAAGCGAGACCTGGACCTCCAAGAGTGGAGCTCAAGCCTGATGTGTCTGATAAGCCAGGACGGCAACCTCAGTGAAGCAGAAGGCAAAAAAAAAAAAAAAAAAATCTACCTCCTGGCAAGGAGGCCATGCTGGCCAGTTTTATGTCAACCTGACACTATTTAGAGTCATCTGAATGGAAGGAACCTCAACTGAGAAAATGCCTCCATAAGACCAGGCTACAGGCAAGCCTGTAAGGCATTTTCTTAATTAGTGGTTGATGGGGAAGGGCCCAGTCCACCATGGGCGGTACCATCCCTAGGCTGCTGGTCCTGGGTTCTATATGAAAGCAGGCTGAGAGAGCCAGCAAGCAGCACCCTCCATGGCCCCTGCATCAGCTCCTGCCTCCAGGTTCCTGTACTGTTTGAGTCCCTGCCCTGGCTTCCTCCAGTTTTTATCAAAGCCACAAAGGTAACTACTGCACCCCTGATACCCTTCAGGGTCTTCAGAAAGGCTGGAAGGCCACACTGTCAATTCCAGCTCACAACACCCCCATTCACCACAGACTTGCACAGGTCACCCTTGGGCACTTTCATCATGAAGGGTCTTTCCGCACTTGCTTCCTGCCTGATAATGCCCTTCTGCCTCCTGGAGGGGCCAGAGCACTGGAACCAAGGATTTCCAGGGGTCCTTCATGTTAGGATCTGTTTTTATGGACTCCAGGTTCCTATTCCTGCAAAGACAGGACCCAACAGTGGCTTCCTGCCCTCCCCACCAGAAACTTCCACGGTAGTGGAAACATATAGCGGTTTCTTCCATTATCTATCTAGAAAGATCTTTACATGTGAGATTTTTAGTTTTTTAAAAAGATTTTTTTCTTATGAATGTGTGTGTGTGTGTGTGTGTGCGCGTGCGTGTGCACGTATGAGTACAGATGCCCTCAGAGGCCAGAAGACCCCTTGGAGATGAAGTTCTAGGTGTCATTACAGGTGCTGGGAACCAAACTAGTGTCTTCTGCAAAAGCAGTGTGTATGCTTAACCACTAAGCCGACTCTGCAGCCCCCACACCCCGGACTTTTTTAGGGGTATTACATACCTAAATCATGACAGGCTCTGCACCTCACCACTTGCAGCAGAGTGGAGACTTGGGCCCGGCAGCCTCTGTACCAGTCCATGGTGTCAGTTGCTCTGCCATGATATAAGTGGCCTGTGTGGCATGGATGGATTCAAACAACATCCTGCAGATTCTCAGGCAAGGCCGGGGAAATGCATTTCCTTCATACCTCTGTCTTGGTTGGGGTTATTGCTGTGATGAAACACCATGACCAAAGTAACTTGGGGAGGAAAGGGTTTATTTGGCTTCTGGTTCCTGAGGGAGAATCAGTAATACCAGAGAGGCATGGCAGGAGCAGGAGGGTGGCTGATCACACTCTACACACAGGAAGCAGAGAGAGAGAGAGGAGAGGAGAGGAGGGGAGGGAAGAGGAGGGGAGGGGAGGGGAGGGGAAAGAGAGAGAGAGAGAGAGAGAGAGAGAGAGAGAGAGAGAGAGAGAGAGAGAGAGAGAGAGAACAGGAAGTAGAGTAAGGTCATAAAACCTCAAAGCCTGCCCTCAGTGACATACTACCGCCAGCAAGGCTCCACCTCTTAAAGATTCCACAACCTTGGCAAACAGTGCCACCAACTGGGGACCAAGTGTTCAAATACTTGAGCCTATTGGGGACACTCTTCTTCCAACTCCCTCCCTCAACAGACAGTTAAGGCCAACAGAGGTCTTGCATAGTCCTCCCCTGAGCTGTTGGAGGGAGGGTGGGGATGCCAGATGGTATTCAATGGTGACCGACTTGAGCAAAGTTGAAAACAGATCACACTGAAACAAGAACAGTGGTGTTGGCAAGACAACTCATCGGGTACAGATGCTTGCTGCTGAGCCTGAGGACCTGAGTTCAATCCCCAGGCACCCCATGATCAAAGGAGAGAAGCAGCCCCTACAGGTTGTCCTTCTGACCTCCACACATGAGCTGTGTTATACCCTTCCCCAACTAAATAAGCAGGAGGAAAAGAGAGTTCCTCCCAGCACACTGTAACACCAATGAGCTGCTGGGCATGCCTGCCGTGTGCACCTGAGGCCCAAATCAGCAGAAAGGGAATCAACAGCACAGCCACCTCTTTGTCTTCTGAATAACACGGGGATAATCTGAGCTAGGACACTATATTCCCCCACGCTCGCTCCTTTGTATAGGAATGTGGAGAGAACACCCTTCGTGCCTCCATGGAGACCAAGAAAAGCCACACTTGAAGGTCTACAGGTGCTGTCAGCCCCTCCCAGCCTCCACTCCAGGTCCAGCCTGAGTGGGCCCACCTGTGGTACTGTCCTGCTGCACAGTCCTGGTGTGGGATTCTTTCCCGTGCCTGGGTAAGCGCTGATTGCGTCTCAATCAGCTGGATCAACTGCAGAGCTATCTATGCAAACTAGCAGTTAAAATGCCATAAATAACTCAATTGGCCACTTCTCAGGAAGGTTATTTCTATCCCATACAAAAGGGCTTATGTAACTCCCATGCAGAGTGGGGAGGAAGCGTCATGCTCTCCTCTCTGGGTGGACTCCCTGTGTGTAGTCAGCTCTGAGATCTGGACGCAGCTCAGAGGGATCTGAACTCCACACCACGCCTCTCCCTCCCTCCAGTGTTCTTGCCTCGCTCCACAGGGACTCCACCAGCTACTGCTGAGAGGAACAAGCCAGCAAGGAACACATAGACATAAAACAGCCACCTTCCATCATCTCCCACGATCCTATTGGACCCTCAGTCCTCAGTGGTATCGGAGAGGGAGACTCACTGCGTGCTGCCGTCAGCCATCTTAGGCAGGGCTGTGCCCAGGACTGATTCCTTCCTGCACATCCAGGAGATGGTGCTAACTGAAACCTGGGGCACAGGCATGTCCTTGTCTTCCTTGGGGTAAGTGACTGCTTTGCATATGCTCCTGGCTTCCCAGAGGGCTGACATCCAGGCTGTAAGTCCTGATCATCCCGGGAAAGTCACATGAGTTACCTCTAGCTCATTCAGTTGGTCACAGCAGGTATCAGCACCAGGTCACTGCACGGGGCTCAGCAAGAGTTGCAGCAGGAGCTTATCTGTCTTGGTGGAGCAGGATGTCCCGCCCACTGTTTGCCCACCTCCACGAGTCCCTGAGAGGTAGTTAACTCCCAACTTGAAGACAAGAAACAAGCTAAGCTGGTCGATTCCAATAACATCAGCATATTTCCTTCCTCGTCCTCTCACCTGCCTCAGCTCTCTTCAAGGAGTGGAGACCACACTGCCTCTGCTCTCAGAACCGAAGGCCATTTGCTCTCTGGTCCCATACTCACCAAGCCACGTGGTACGAATCCCAGTAGCCCTTGAGCTTTCCGGCTTCACTCGTGCACCCACAGCAACCCTGCCCCGAGGAGCCAGGAACAAGCTGGTACCTAAGCAAAGTCCACCATTGTCCTTGGAGTGCTTTGTGTGGCTCTCAGACACGCCTTGGCTGCCGAATCCTCCAGGAACCTAAAGGAACCTGCATTGTTTGCATGGGAGACGTCCCCAAAGGTTCACGTGCTAGAAGCCTGAGCACCCAGGAAGTGGAACAGAAAGGTGACAGGTAGGGCCAAGGGCAAAGGTGATAGTTCACAGGGTCACTAAGAAGAGCAACTTGTGGGCCCTCAGAAGAAAATGGTTCTAAAGGGTGAGGTTGGCCCTCCCTGCTCCAGCTTCCCACTTCTCCCTTTCCACACGATCTACCACGGGGCCCCCACCGGAAGCAGAACTGAGGGTCACCCAGCCACCCAGCCCCCGGGAACCCCAGGCTCCATCCAGCAGCCCCTGGACCACTGCCCTCCTTGGGCATTGCTTTTGGCAGACTTGCTGTGCTTCAGCCTCTGTCTCTGGCCCTCCCCGCCTACTGAGCCTTCATTTCTTCCTGACTCCCTGGATGTCCTTTCCAGGCTTCTGCTTTTCGATGGCAATTCATCACTCTGGATTTCAGGACGGTTTGCTTAAGGATCGTCTTTGTCACTCTCCCTGCATTATTTGCCTTTCTGCCTGAAGTTATCAGCCAGATTCCACAGACCGCCTCAGCCTTGCCTCCTTCCGGGCCTCCCAGGCCCAGGCTGTCAGTCTTTATTACCTGACCTGGGAAGTGTCTGGGTGGAGAAAATCCCCAGGCTGACTCTCAACCAGACATATACAAAACCAAAGAGCCCTTCTTTCTACTGAGGACAAAGTTGGGGGGAGGCATCAGAGGCTGGCTTCTGAGGTTAGAATCGCTGCCAGGCTGAGTGCCTGGGGCCAGGGCAATGGCTGGGCTGCTTCCTCAAGGAGGCTCTGCTCTCTTTGGTTCTTTCCTACACACACACACACACACACACACACACACACACACACACACACGTGGCCCTTCTCATGGGGCGCTGCCCTGAACTGCAGGGAGGGGCGGATGATGGGGCCCAGGAGAATAACATTCCTAACTGAGGGTGTGAAGGGATTAGTGCATTCACAACCACACAGGCCACATCTTCTTCATTTCTAAAGAGCTCCACATTCTCTTCAACGTCACTCAATGTGAAGTCCAGGTCCAGAGCATCACCGTCGGCTTTCCCGACCACTGACACTGATGGGAATCCAATAATAGCAGTACCAACATGAGCCAGCTCACTCAAAGAGCTCTCATAGGAGTACCAATGTGTTTGCCACAGCCACGGGGTATAGCTGGAGCCATGGAGAGAGACTTGCCAGCAGCCAGAGCCACGGAGACCTGCCCATGGATCACTACTCTGACCACAGAGAGTTCTTAAGCTTCGGAACTGGTTCCATAAGGTTCTGCGTGGAACCAGGAGGTGGCTGGCAGATACTGGCTTCTCTGGCAGGACTTGGGGGCTGAGATCTTCCTTTCAGGGGACTCCTTGGAGCAATGGTGGTCCTGCTTCATCAGGACTATCTGAGACCTGAGGCTGCCAGACTATCCTCCTGCTCTGCCATCCCTTCCTGGGGCTCTCCTGTTCAGTCCCTGCCAGAGGCTGCCTCTACCAATGTGATGGTTGATACCTGAAGTGGGGGAACGTCCCTATGTATATATGTTTCTCTTATTGGTTGATGAATAAAACACTGTTCGGCAAATGAGGCAGGAAGTTAGGCTGGACAAGGAGATGAGGAGAATTCTGGGAAACGTAGGCAGAAGCAGTCACCATGTGGTGAAGGAAGGAGTAACAGATCCGGACCTTTCTCTGGTAAGGTAAGACCATGTGGAAATACTTAGATTGATAGAAATGGGTTAATAGTTAAGACAGAGCTAGCCACTAAGAAGCCCAAGCCACTGGCCAACAGCTTTATAATTAATATAGCATCTGTGTGTTTGTTTGGGGCTAAAGTGACCGCAAGACCAGGCTGCCGGGCCAAAGAACATCTGGTTACATGACACCACTTGTCAACTTGATGGATCTGGAACCGCCCAGGAGATGTACCTCTGGACATGTATGTGGGGGAGTTCCTATATCACATTAACTGGGGTATAAAGACACCCAAATTGTAGGTGGCACCTCCCATGGGCTGGGGTCCCAGACGAATAAAAGGAGTAAATGAACTGAGCACCAGCGCCCGGCTCTCTCTCCACATCCTGACTGCAGACACAATGTGAGCAGCTGCCTCATGCTTCTGCTGCCGTGTCCCCCACCACGATGGACTGTACCACACAACTGTGAGTCAAAGTAAATTCTTCCTCGATAAACTTGTGTCTGCCAGGCATTTTGTTACAGCAATGAGAGAAGCAGCCAATACAATCACCCTGAGCTGTGTTGCAGCCCCTACCTATGCTCTCCAACTGGAACAAGACATTGTAGATGCCTGGTCCTGAATTTTGGAAACTTTCCTTTCATCTGCCCACTGTCTGCAAGTCCTGGAGGCCCCCCACACTGGCCACAGGGTCTCCACTTCCAGAAAAGCCCCAAGCTCATCCCTTGCCCTCTCCCTCTCTTCCTCCTGCAACACTGGAGACAAGAGAGGAGATAGAGCATAGCAGTCAGGGCTGCGAGAGCAACTGTGATGGCTTCCTCACAGCAACCTTCTGGAATGAGAGCGTTCTGCCTTCTAGAAGACAGCCAAGCCTCGGGGCAATGGTCCCAGGAAGCATGAAGGGATTTTTGTCCTAGGAAGGCCTGTAAGTTCAGTTAACATGCAGATGTGTGGGTGGATAGGCACACTTCTGTGAGTTGGAAGTGGAGAACCATGTCCCCAGTCTAGCAGATGAGGGGGTGAAGGCTGATGAGTTACACAGACAAGGGCAGGGAGCTTGACCCTGATGCTCAGGCTGAGGATGCACTCTGAGCAGGGAGCTGAGTGTTCTGGTCTTTGGTCTGCTCTTGGGTGGGAGCGCTAAGGTGCCTACAGTGGTTTCCTCTAACTCCTGTGCTGTCCCCAAGCTTCCTGACACTGTGGCCAGCACCGCGGGCAGTGCACGGTGGCGGTGGCGAGCTTACACAGGCAGTGCAGCAAGAGAACTCACCTTGTGGCTGGAGAGAGAGGGAAAAAAGCAACAGAAGGGGCTGGGCTCCCATGATCCCCTTACAGGCCAGGCCCCTATGCTCTGAAGCCTAGGCCAAACCTCCCACCAGGTCACATGTGTTAAGATAAAAATTCTTCTCAGTCATGTCATGCCATGGGCCAAACCGTCAGCAAGCAGGCTTTGAGAGACAAATACAACTATGGCACCCAGAGAGAGGAGTGAAGTCGGGTTACATTGACTGGGAGAATTACCAATTGTGACAGTCTTTAACCCTTGATCATCCTGAAGAAAAATCTTAATTAATTAGTAGTGTAGGAGATGCTAGGTGAGTTCCACAATGAGCTACGGCCCAGTCTCACCTGCTGCAAATTCCCCATGTATGTTTGACTATTCATGTATGTACAGGTGCAAGTATGTTCGACTGTGTGTATGTATGAACATGCATGTGCAGGCCAGAGGATCTCCCTTGTTTTTGAAACTTGGTCTTTCACTCACCCGAAGCTTACTGATAGGATGAATCGACTGACCAGAAGACCTGAGAGCTCCCGATGTCCCAGTGCTGGGGTCACTAGAATGCACTTCCACACTGCCTTTTTAGGGTGGGTGCCAGGGACTGAACTCAGGTACCCTGCTTGAAAGACAAGCGCTAGACCAACTGAGCTATCTGCGCATTGCAGAGTTTTGCCTGTATGTCACTCTTCTGAGTGAGAACTGCTCAGCTCACCTGTCTCTGACTGCTGTAGCTTCAGTATCTCCAGGTAGACTCAAGTTCTTGACCATGCCATGGACCAAGTGCCTGAGATACTCAATAGTCAAGGAAGATGCTGGTCTCTCCGTGATCAGAGTGACAGGCCCTGTCCACCTGAGTCTGAGAACAAACCCCTGCCCAGGGTAGATGTCCCATCATTTAGAATCTTCAAACTCTCGGGGTTCAGCCTCTGCCTCTTCCCACCCCCAGAAAAAAAAGGCATGGAGGTCAGGAGATGTGGGATCCTAGCTGCTCTTCCCCCCACACCTGATAAATGGGGCCGGAGCCTCAAGGCAGCCAGAAGCCAGCAGCTCCTTGCAAATTCCACCCTCCTCCCTTCCAGGGTCTCAATGCCACGCGTGCCTCCAGCAGACACCCCCTTGGCCCACCTGAGGTCTGCACTCGTGTCCTTTGCACATCTATTTTGTTTCTGTTTGCACCCAGGCTCCTTCCCCTTGAAGCCTGCAGCCTGGAAGCAATGGTGTCTTTGAAGGAGGTTCCCGGGTGGGATGGGATGCAGACCTTGGCAGGGAATAGCTCTTCTGTTTGCAGTGATGGTTTGGTCTTCAGTTTATCCGAGAGCACAATCTTTGCAGAGGTGGGAGTCAGACTCTAATTTCATTGGCCGAGGGGTCCCGAATTTCTTGGCAAGATTATCAGAATTAGAATTAGTGGCAAAGGTCCAGGCAAGTGAGGGTAGATTCACAGACCTCACCTGACAGCTGAGGGAATGTCGGGGTCAGGTGGGGGATGGAACCTGAGCTCCTCTCTGTACCCTCAGCTACTTGATTGCCTACAGGACAGGGCTGCTTCTGCAGACCAACATGGCCCAGCAGGTGCCTTAATGCTGACAGGAGGGTGAGCTATGAGGTCTTCCAACCTTACCCTCTGTAAGTGAACAGCAGGAGAGTGACAGGCAGTTCTGGGGCACCCCTGACCCCAAGGATACCCCCAATTCTTTGTGTTCTTCCCTAACCTGTTCCCTGGGGGAAAAACATGGAATGGGCCAATGGGGGATTCAAAACTTGCCAGCCTCCAGACAGTCACTCCCAGGAAGCCCAGTGTTCTCAGGAAGGGTGCTGCTTGGTGTGGCCTCTCTGGCTGGAGGAGGTGTCAGGAGAAGGAAGGCTTCTCGCTCAGAGTCAACATTTTCTTTTGGAGGCTCCAAATTTCTCAACAGAAGTTCATTCCCCCGGCAGATGCATAAAAGCAACTAATTAAAAGTATGTGGGAAGCTAGGGGAATCCGCCAACAGCAAGAAAGACTGGTCACTGGAGAGATGAGCAGATACAGACCACCAGGAGCTATGCTTTTTTTCTTTTTTGTAAATCGACTTGCCTATGTTTTGTATGATGTGAGAGCGTGTGCTTGCTACAGCACTGTGTGGAGGTCATAGGACAACGTGAGGGAGTAGTTCTCCTTTTACAGTTTGCTGAGTGTCTGTTGCTTCGGGGTGGCTGGCCCACAAACTTCCAGGCCATTCTTCTCTGCCTCCCTCCTCACTGCCTGCTCGACTTACAGCTGCACCCACCACACACAGTCTGTCCGTTCCCTGCTCCACCTCACTCCTCACTGCGTGCTGGGACTTGGCCAGCTGCACACACTAAACCCTGTTTGTTCCCTCAACGGTGCTTTTGCACTTTCACCCACTGAACCATCTCTCCGGGCCTGGTCATGCTTTCGAGTGAGAAACACTAACAAGACGAGCAGATGGGAAGCTGGGACACCAGGAAGGGCAGCTGAGGGAGCGAGGCTGGCACAGTGCCGCCACTCCAAAGCTGTGGAGATCCTCCCGAGGACTCCGAGACCCAGGAAGGGAGACTCCAGCACGCTGGACCCTCTGGCATACAGAAGGACATCTAATGATGTGAAAAGCTCCTGGGACCGTCCCCAACACTACCGAAGAAAACCAGGAAGTGGGGGGGGAAGGGAAGTTGAGCAGGAGGAAGCTAGCTAAGGCAGGGGGAGGATGAGGTTGAGGGGGAAGGAAGGTGAAGGGCTTAATATAAAAGGAAAAATCTCTATAAATGGCCGACTGTCGGGTATTTTATAACCACAGAAGAGGATTGGCTAATACACTCCGACACTGCCACTTCTGATATTTAAAACACCCTTCAAGCAGTGTTGTGACCCTGGAATGTTTGTGACCCTGCCGTGTACATGAGTCCTGGTCTTTCAGTTTTACCCAATTTTGAGACACACAGGCACCCAGCGATTCTGCCTGCTCTCTGCCATCCTTTAAAAGACAAACAAGTCTCATGCCAAGCCCCGCAGAGCACTCCTGGCTTGTCATTTCCCCACCCCCGCATGTACCTCTGGCCATTAACATTTTGCACACAATAGCAAAAAACATGATCCCTCTGGAATTTATAGAGATGGCTATTTTAATCATCTTTTATGGTGTGTCTTAATTATATATCATTTTTAATGACAGTTGAAGAAATAAGTTATTCTTGCTGGCACTTTTATGACCTATTTCATATCACAGATCAGGGGTTTTATTGTATTGCATTCTGGGTATTATACACAAACTAGGAGAGCAGAGGGAGGGCTGCCTGGTGGAGCTGCACACAGTGGGTGGGGAGGGAGCAGGCTGCTCTTACAGTAGAATTCTTCCCGATTACATGGTGTACCTGGGCTCTCATTTCTGGGTCTGTATAATAATTGTAATTTTACTGCAAAAGCTGAGTGTTGGATAAAAACTTCACTTCAGGGGTAATTTAATCTAATATAAAAGCTCTGCCCAGGGTCAATGTTAGAGAAAAACAAGATCGGAGAGCCAGCCTCTCTCTTCTGACAAAAGCCACCCTCCCTCTCAGGGACGAAGGCCTGCTGTTTTCTGGGGTTCCAGGCAATGTGGTTTCTTTTTTTTTCAAGAAAGCATTTTTAAAGACTTTATTTATTATGTATACAACATTCTGCTTCCATGTATATCTGCACACCAGAAGAGGGCACCAGATCTCAAAATGGATGGTTGTGAGCCACCATGTGGTTGCTGGGAATTGAACTCAGGTCCTCTGGAAGAGCAGCCGGTGTTCTTAACCTCTTAACCATCTCTCCAGCCCCTATGTGGTTTCTTAATGTCACTTATGTACACAAGGGAGAAAAAAGCAAAAGACTCCTATGTGTGCATGTGTGTATGTGTGCTTGTCTGTGTGTGAATGTGTGTGCATGTGTGTGTGTATGCATGTGCGTGCATGTGTGTATGCATGTGTGTGCATGTGTGTATGCATGTGTGTGTATGCATGTGTGTGCATGTGTGTATGCATGTGTGTGCATGTGTGTGCATGTGTGCATGCATGTGCTATGCATGTGTGTGTGCATGTGTGTATGCATGTGCGTGCATGTGTGTGTGCATGTGTGTGCATGTGTGCATGCATGTGTGTGTGCATGTGTGCATGCATGTGTGTATGCATGTGTGTGCATGTGTGTGTGCATGTGTGCATGCATGTGTGTATGCATGTGTGTGCATGTGTGTGCATGTGTGTATGTGTGCATGTCTGTTGCATGTGTGCATGCATGTGTGTGTATGCATGTGTGCATGCATGTGTGTGTGCATGTGTGCATGCATGTGCTATGCATGTGTGCGTGCATGTGTGTATGCATGTGCGTGCATGTGTGTGTGCATGTGTGTGCATGTGTGCATGCATGTGTGTGTGCATGTGTGCATGCATGTGTGTATGCATGTGTGTGCATGTGTGTGCATGTGTGTGTGCATGTGTGCATGCATGTGTGTATGCATGTGTGTGCATGTGTGTGCATGTGTGTATGTGTGCATGTCTGTTGCATGTGTGCATGCATGTGTGTGTATGCATGTGTGCATGCATGTGTGTGTGCATGTGTGCATGCATGTGTGTATGCATGTGTGTGCATGTGTGTGTGCATGTGTGTGCATGTGTGTGCATGTGTGGGTATGCATGTGTTGTATGCGTTTGTGGAATTTGCATGTGTGTGTGTGCATGTGTGTGTGCATGTGTGCATGCATGTGTGTATGCATGTGTATGCATGTGTGTGCATGTATGTGTGCATGTATGTGTGCATGTGTGTATGTGTGCATGTGTGTGTGCATGTGTGCGTGCATGTGTGTGTGCATGTGTGGGTATGCATGTGTGGGTATGCATGTGTGGGTATGCGTTTGTGGAATTTGCGTGTGTGTGTGTGTGTGTGTGTGTGTGTGTGTGTGTGTGTGTCCCTACACATGCACAAGTACGCACATGTGTACACAGTGGAGGGCAGAGGACCACCTCAGGTGTCATCCGTGAGTACAGTCCTGCCCAGGGCAGGAGCTCTCATGGGTCTGGAGTTTGCCTGTTAAGCTATGTGAGCCATCCAGTGAGCCCAGGAGACTGGCTGCTCTCTGCCTTCCCAGTGCTGCAATTACAAGGAGGCGCTATCACACCTGGTATGTTTTGTGGTTGAGTTTTGGGAATCAAACTCACATCGGTGACCAACTGAACCACGCCCTAGCCCAGGGCTCGTGAATTATTAAGCCAATGATGTCCTGATTTCTTTTCAAAAGTTTTGAACACTAGACAGTTCTATATAGGCCTGCCCCCTCCCAGGGCCCTGCACAGAATATTGAGGGGCTCACCAGGACACACCAGAGCTGGCCATGTGGCTCCTCCTCACAGTCCGGAATCCCAGCCGAGGTCCACCCTGCTCAGACAGTTAGATTTCTAATGAAAGCAGCACCCGGGGCTGCCACAGGCTCTGTGTGGAGGAGGTCGATGAGGCTGGTGGTTTCCCTGGTCACTTCTGAGCTTACCTTGTATGATGGCTATTCTTGGTTGTCAACTTGACTATGTTTGGAATTTAATTAAAACCCAAATGCCGGTCACACCTGTGAGGGATTTTTTTCTTAATTAGGTCATTAGAAGTTGGGAAACCCACTTCTAATATAAATCTTTGAGGCAAAAAGACAAACCTTGTATCCAGATTCTGGGGTGGGAAGACTTTAACTGGTCCACACCTTCTGCTGGTGACCTATGTAAAGGATGTGGAAGAAGGAAACTAGCTCTCTCGTCGCCTGCTTGCTCTTGCTGACAAGCCCATGCTTTCACTGACATTAGTGTCTACTTCTTCGGGATTCCAGCAGATACTAAAGACCAGCTGAGATATCCAGCCTCTCAGATTGAACTGGATTCTTGGGCCTCCCATTAGAAGACAGTCACTGTTGGATTATCAGGACCACAGCCTATAAGACATTCAAATAAGTTCTCTGTATATATGGATTCATTCTGTAAGTCCTATGTCGCTAACTGGAGTTTCTTTCCAGCCTGGCCTCACAGCCGATAAGCCTCAAATAAACACACAAAGACTTATATTAATTTATAAACTGTTGGCTGAAGACTAGGGCCTCTTACTGGCTAGCTCTCTCTTAATTATTATCCCATAACTACTAATCTATGTATTTCTACATGGCCTTATCTTTCCAGAGACTGCCTGGTGTATCCTATCTTCCCAGGCTCTCCATGGCGTGTCCTCACAGCCACCCTCTGCCATCCTCTCCCCAGCCTTCTCATCTGGTCACCTTGCTATTCTTCTTGCCTGGCTATTGGCCAATCAGTGCTTAATCCATCAACCAATAAGAGAAGTGTTTACACAGAAGGACGTCCCCATCAGTCCCATTCCTCTAATACACCTTGCTTCTCCACCTGGTCCTCTGCTTGCTGATGCCATATGAATGTCACCATTAGCTTGCTGCCTCCTAGACACTGAGAATCCAGATGCCTGCCTGCAGCCAAGATCACCAGAGACCTCATATGATGGCTGCCACCAGAAGGAATAGCCCATGGTGGGCCCAAATGCTGAGCACACTTGGGGACTCCAAATGCACACCTGGCAGAGGTTGTCACAGGGGATACTAGACAGATCTTGTCCTTTAAGGAAACAGATGCTTGAGCAGGGGCAGGAAAAGGAGGAGAGGGCTTCGCTATTAACAGGCACGAGGCAGATATTTCTCACGGGAGAGTCCCGAAGAGCAGAGCTGGCATCTCAGTGAGACCCACAGAAACTGGCTGTGCTGATCTCATCCATACCCATCAAGTGAGGGAGCCTCACAGATGGACATACGGTGGCTTGCAGTTTACCCTGAGGTGAGGAGTTGGCACCTCCAGGGAGCCTTCTACTTCAGGCGCACAGGGCTTGCTCAGGAGTTGCTGGGCTGACTCAGTATCTGGGAAAACCCCAGTCATAGCATCAGGTTACACACCCCAGGGTGACACATTTGCTGGCTGGCTCCCACTACTCCTCCATCAGAAGCAGGAGGCACTGGGCTCCAAGGAGCAGGGTGTGATCCCACCAACAGTAGCTTGTGCAAACACTTTAAATCATAGTGGATTGTCTCCAGAATGCTGATACTGTTTGTGCCCCCTCCCTGCTGTCACCACCTTGGCTTGCTGGGGAATCTGTCTTAATACACCGACACCGTCTACTGCAGGACCACACGAGTCTGTCAAAGGCCACTCCTCAGACAATCCCCACATCCTTTGATTTTACTTATTTATTTTTATGGATATGAATGTCTTGCTTGCATGTATGTCTGTGCACCACACGCATGCTTAATGCCTGCAGAGGCCTGGAGAGACTGTCGATCCCCTCAGACTGGAGTAACAGTCAGTTGTGAGCTGCCATGTGGTTGCTGGGAACTGAACTACAGTCCTCCGGAAGAACAGCCAGTGTTCTTCATTGCTGAGCCTCCCTTCTCCACAACCTTTCTTACTTCATAGCCAGGTCTGCAGGAGGTAAATGACCCCACAGGGCAGAGGTAAACTCAGATTTGTACCAAGAGGCACAAAGAGCAGAGCCAGCTAGTGTGGACTCCGTGCTTGGATGCCCCCTGCCTCCATGAATTCCTTCCCCTCTGCAGAGTCCTGAGGATGGTGGCAGGAAGCTGTTCTGGCCTATCTCTCCAATACCCCATCTCACTGGAACACCAGGATAGTGGACTGTGAGCACCTTGGATTTGTTTTCAGTATTCCAGAAAACACGCCTACATTGTGACTAGAAACAAACAGCCTGGCAGATTGGCCCTGGCGTCCCCATGGTCAGCAGTCAACCTCCTGGACCCAGGCCCCAGACCCAGACCTTTGTCCTAAAGAAGCTTCTTAAATTGTGGGGTGTAAAACATGTATGAGTCATGAAAACTTTGTCGATAGATTTATTTTATTTTTTAGTGATATGTATCTTTATTTTAGTGATAAACATATACATACATACATACATACATATACATATAGATACTTACAAGCCTCTCTCTCTCTCTCTCCCTCTCTCTCTCTCTCTCTCTCTCTCTCTCTCTCTCTCACACACACACACACACACACACACACACACACACACACAAATTCAGTACCCTCAGAGGCCAGAAGATGGCATCAAATCCCCTGGGGCTGGAGTTATAGGTGGCTGGGAGGCAGCTGACATGGGGGCTGGGAACCCACCTTGGGCCCTCTGCAAGAGGAGCGATGATGACAGCCTCCAACTGCTGAGCCATCTCCTCCAGCCCCGTGACTTGAGTTTAATTTTTAAAAAGTCATTCAGTGAAGTTTGGCCTAGAATTAAGAGGTAAAATCTCCAACAATTTCCGAAATGACACTAGTCAAACTTTTGCACTTTTTCTTATGTATTCGAAGCGGCATTTGGGATTTTAAATCAAAATATCGACTCTGAAAAATGTCAAAGCTGCTGCGTCCCGAAGAGTCAAATATTCAGCCAAGATTTAATTCTTTATCTACAAATAAACAAGCACATTTATCTTCACATGCAAATTTACTCTCCTCCTCTAATAAGATGGAAAATTATATGTACACCAAAAATTGTTTTTAAAATAAATATCCTTGTGATGTATTGGCCATAAATGTTTTATTTATACATCTAATTTATTTATACATGGGCTTATGTAAAAATTTCCTAGGCAAAAGTGTCTTTAAATGGAAAAAACATAAGAAACTGTTTTAGGTCATGTGGGTGTAGTCATAACTTGATCTTCTCCATGTTAGTATTTCTCATTGTGACAAAATACCCAGGCAGGTGTGGAGGCAACAGAGAGGGGGGGGGGGCTCATTTTGGTTCATGGTCTCAGTGGTTTTGGTCCATGGCCTGCTGGCTCCATTGCCTTTGGGCCTGTGACACAGCAGAATATAAGAGTGGAAAGAAGGGTCCGGCAAAGCAGGGACACTCTATCAGTTGCTTTTCCTGTTGCTGTGAGAAAACCCCTTAAGAAAGAGAAGCCTATCCTGGTTCACAGGTTGAGAGTGCAGCACTACATGGGGAAAGCATGGCAGCCAGAGTGTAAGGAATATTCTGGAAACGGCTTCTCCTCTCCAGCTTGTCCACCGTCATTTCATCAGTGGCAAGGTTACCCATCCACAGGACTGGTTGGCAGTCTCATCTTCCTGGAGGTGATCCATCTTGGTCACTGAACTTAAGCTAGCCCCATTAAGTCACCCTTGCTGGTGTTCCTGTCCCCTCCCCATCCCCTGGCTTTGTTGGTGAGCTCTGGGTTGGGTGCCTGACTCTCTCCATTGGTCTGACTCTGTTATACTTGCTTACCAGGAAGGCCTGTCTATTAGCTAGTCTTCTCAAAGCCACCCTCTCTGCTAGAACAGCCTTGGCTCCTCAAACCTCCACACACTCTCTCACCCAACAATATAACGATTACCACACGGAGCTTACATATGTTTCCTAGACCCCCTTCTCTGCTTTCTCTCAGAGTCCTGCCTGACTTCCATCAAATCCTACCACCAACCATCTCTCCCTGCATGACCTGTCTACCTATGTTCTAGTTGACACGGGACAGGGTGGTTACAAGTCAACACAAAGCAGAGTGGCCATGCTGGGTCATGGGTCAAGAACAGGTCGTGTGAGTTCTGACAGGGTAGGGGGTGGTTATACTAGCCATTGAGTCCATGAAGGACACGGGTATTTTCTGGGACATGAGCATGATCTTACCCTCCTCAGAGTTCACACTCCCTATCCATGCTCCTCCCTGTGCTGTTGCCATGGCTACTGGAGCCTGACCTCCCTTCCTCCTCAGGAGCATTGGAGTCTGCTAACCCATTCATTCACAGATGGAGGTCTAGGGTATTTCTAGAGTCCCGCTTTACAGATAAAGCTGTGTGACCATCTGAGTACTTGCCTGTGAGCAGCCAGATGGTTCCTGTTCTCTTGGGTAGATGGCTTCCACCATGCAAGACCCGGGGATCACGCTCAGGTCCCACGGCTTTACAGCAAATACCGTTGCCTGCTGCACCATTGCCCCAGCCCATAGACCACTCCAGCAAAATCCAGTTGTAGAAAAAGAACCCCAAGAAGTCAGCTTACACAGATAGGTGATTGCAAGTGCTCATCGGGGCCTCAGATGGGGTGGGGTGGGGCAATTACCCGGCCTAGATTTCTTCTTGTTAAATGATTTGTGTGTGTGTGTGTGTGTGTGTGTGTGTGTGTGTGTGTGTGTGTGTGTGTAAGAGAGAGAGAGTTGTGATGTGTGTGAAATGTACACTGATGTGTGTGTGTGTGCATTCATGTGTTGTGATGTCTGTGTGTGTGTGTGTGTGGTGTGATGTTTGTATGTGATGTATGTGTGTGTAATGTTTGTGATATGTGTGTGGTATGTATGTGAGGTGTGCATGTGAATTGTGTATTGATGTGTGTGGGTGTGTGTGATGTGTGTGTGATGTGTGTATGTGATGTGTGTGGTATGTATGTGAGGTGTGCGTGTGATTTGTGTCTGTGGTGTGTGGGTGTGATGTATGGCCCTGAAAGTTGGTTTCCCTGGTGTTAGAGCCATGGGAGGCCATAAGCTGGTTCCCAAAGTGGATGCTGGAACTGGACTCAGGTCCTGTGGAAGAACAGTAATCTCTCTTGTTCACTAAGCCATCTCTCTGACCCCGCCCTGGCCTACCCTAAGGAAGAGCCCTGCTAGGTTTCCTTAAACCTCCCTTCATCCTGATGCTTCAGAGCTACTTTGTGTCCCTTGACTCCCACACCCTCGTGCCCAGCTCCCCGCCCCTTGGCTCTAAATTCCCTCTGGCCCACACTTGACTGAGAATCAAGCCCAACTTCTCTCCCTGACTGCAGCAGCTCCTTGCAAAGGTTCCTGCACCCATCCACCATGTGGTCCTGAGCAAAGTCTCCCACACAGGCACCGGGACCCCTTCTCCCCAGTACACACCCGAGACTTCGCGTCTTTCTTTCCACTGGGCCATTCTTGTATTGGGGTTTGACGGCTCATCATAAATTCTGGAAGGAAGTTCTTTATCAAACATATGATTTTCAAATGTTTCCTTCCAGCCTCTGACTTATCTTTAATTCCCTCAGCGTGTCTTGTAAAGAGAAGAAATTTTTAATTTTAATGGAGGCCAACTTATCAACTTGCTCTGTTATTGAAGCACCAGGAGTGTCATATCTAAGAAGTCTTTGTCTAATTCAAACTCCTCTGTGTTCTCAGCAGAAGTTTCACAGTTTGAGGTTTTAGGTTTAAGTCCATGATCAATTTTCTGTTAATTCTTTTGCTTGGTCCCAGGCATTAGTCCAAATCTACTTTATTTTCATGGATATCCTATTGGCTCTAGACACACATTCCAAAACCGAATCTATTTTGCATCGAATTACCATTGCACCTTTTCAAGAGTTAGCCTCCCAGGACAGCAAAACATCTTAAGGTCAAGGTAAAGGTGCTTACTTCCAACCCTGACAACCTGAGTTCAGTTGCACACACAGGCTTTGAGGGGTCAGGGAACCAGGTAATGTGTCTCCCAATTCCTTTCCTCTCAGAATGGTTTCAGCTGTTTTGTGTCCTTTGCACCTTTCATGTGCATTTTAGAATCAATTTGTCAAGTTACCAAACGAAAAAAAGTAAAGACTCTCTGGGGTTAGCCTGGTGTCACACGGTACCTGCAGATCATTGGGGAAAAGCTGTCTTTAAATTCTTCTTTTTCCTGAAGCAACAGTCACCGAGCCTGCGTGGGTCCTCTGCACATATGTTTTGTGTAGCTGAGTTTTTTGTGGGACTCCTAACAGTGGGAGTGGGGGTGTCCCTGACTCCTTGTCTTCTCTTGGGACCCTTTCCCTCCTACTGGGTTGCCTTGTCTAGCCTTGATGAGGGTTTGTGCCCAGTCTGACTGCAACTTGTTATTCTGTGTTTGGTTGATACTCCGGGGAGGCCTGCTCTTTTCTGAAGGGAGGGAAACTGTAGTTGGGGTGCATGGTATGAGAGAAGAATATGTTTTTAAAATTGTTTTTACAAAAGAAGAAAACCACAGTGACACACTTCCTCCATAACAAATTTCCCCTTCACATAACAAATCCTGATTATGGTTTTCCCTCCGAGTCCCTTCCCACCCCGTCCATCTGGATTCACCCCTTTCTGTATCTCATTAGAAAACAAACAAGCTTCCAAGAGGGTAATACTGTACCGTACCATACCATATCATCCTATACCATATCATACCATACCATATAATACTATACCATATTATATCATACAATACCATACTATCCAATACATACTATACCATATTATGTCATACAATACCATACTATTCCATATCATACTGTACCATACTATACCATAGCATACTATACCATATCATACTGTACCATACTATAGTATACCATATCATACCATACTATACTATTTACCATGTCATACTATACCATACTATACCATACCATAACATACTATTCCATATCATACTGTATCATACTATACCATATCATATTATACCATACCATACCATACTATATCATACCATTCCATATCATATTTTACTATAAAACACCATACCATGCTATACCATACCATACTATATCATACCATATCATACTATACCATACCATACTAGACCATACAATATCATGCCATACCATACCATACTATACCATACCATACCATTCCATATCATACTATACTATAAAATACCATACCAAACTATGATAAAACAACTAACACATTAGAATTGGAGAAAATGAGCAGAAGTCTTAAAAATACTAATTTTTGCCAACAGTGAACAATTAATTTCTGCTCATTTATATCTTTTAAATTTCTGTCTGCCTTGTTCTGTACTTTTCAGCATATGCCTTTAAAACTTGGGCAAATTTCTTCTTAGTATAGACGACTTTTGTGCCTGTATTACTGGCGTTTTAATCTATTTTCAGCTTCCATTGTTTATCCGCAGTGCAAGGAAACACAACAAAAATTTCAATTGCTTTTCACTCCCAACAGTGGTGTAACTGGATACAATACACTCAGCTTCCCCGCTGCCCTCTCTCATTCCCTCCCACTACCTACTCTTTTTGTTTTAGTTGGGGTTCCTATTGCTGTGAAGAGACACGTGACCACAGCAACGCCTATGAAGAAAACATTTAGTTGGGGTGGGCGGCTTACAGTTTCAAAGTTTCAGTCCATTGTCACCATGACGGGGAGCATGGCAGCGTGCAGGCAGACGTGGAGCTGGATCCGAGGCTGCTGTATCTTGCGGGCAACACGAAA